>NW_027515318.1:0-83884 GCF_048772815.1 Callospermophilus lateralis
GGGATGTGTCATTTTACCAGTATCTGGCTTAAGGCTACATCAAGAGGGAAACAAACCTTAGAGATAGAACGTAGAACTACTGTATTGTGTCAAGTTTCAAGAAGCTAGCACAAACCGTGTTTGATTTAGAGTTCTAACTGCATCTGTCAATATAGGAGAAAACAGAGTGAAACCTAAAAATTCAAACTGTTACTGCAAACGAATGCTTCAACGTAAAGAACGAAACTTGAGCATCCAAGTGGAATTGGTGTACTGATCATTACTTGAAAGTATCATGAAGATGGATGAAAAAATATATGGTGAGATTTCAGGAGACTCTAGTGTTTTGGAAGTTTGGCAACTCCTTTCATTATAAGTTTTATTCGCCAGTCCCTGCTTTAGGCTACATCAAGAGGAAACAAACCTTAGAGATAGAAGGTAGAACTAATGTATTGTGTCAAGTTTCAAGAAGCTAGCACAAACCGTGTTTGATATAGTTCGAACTGCATCTGTCAATATAGGAGAAAACAGAGTGAAACCTAAAAATTCAAACTGTTACTGCAAACAAAGGCTTAACCCTAGGGAGAACGAAACTTGGGCATCAAGTTTGATTGTTGTACTGCTCATTACTTGAAAGTATCATGAAGGTCGGAAGCAAAAATTTATGTTGAGATTTCAGGAGACTCTAGTGTTTTGGCAGCCTAACAACGCATTTCATTGAATGTGTCATTCACGAGTATCTGGTTAAGGCTACATCAAGAGGAATCAAACCTTAGAAATAGAACCTAGAACTACTGTATTGTGTCAAGTTCAAGAAGCTAGCACAAACCGTGTTTGATTTAGAGTTCTAACTGCATCTGTCAATATAGGAGAAAACAGAGTGAAACCTAAAAATTCAAACTGTTACTGCAAACGAATGCTTCAACGTAAAAGAATGAAACTTGAGCATCCAAGTGGGATTGGTGTACTGATCATTACTGAAAGTATCATGAAGATTGGATGAAAAATATATGTTGAGATTTTGGAGACTCTAGTGTTTTGGAAGTTTGGCAACCCCTTCATATGAGTGTTATTCGCCAGTCCCTGCTTTAGGCTACATCAAGAGGAAACAAACCTTAGAGATAGAACGTAGAACTAATGTATTGTGTCAAGTTTCAAGAAGCTAGCACAAACCGTGTTTGATTTAGAGTTCTAACTGCATCTGTCAATATAGGAGAAAACAGAGTGAAACCTAAAACTTCAAACTGTTACTGCAACGAATGCTTCACCTTAGGAGAACGAAACTTGGGCATCCAAGTTTGATTGGTGTACTACTCATACTTGAAAGTATCATGAAGTTCGGAAGCAAAAATTTATGTTGAGATTTCAGGAGACTCTAGTGTTTTGGAAGTTTGGCAACCCCTTCAATATGAGTGTTATTCGCCAGTCCCTGCTTTAGGCTACATCAAGAGGAAACAAACCTTAGAGATAGAACGTAGAACTAATGTATTGTGTGACGTTTCAAGAAGCTAGCACAAACCGTGTTTGATTAGAGTTCTAACTGCATCTGTCAATATAGGAGAAAACAGAGTGATACCTAAAGATTCAAACTGTTACTGCAAACGAATGCTTTAACGTAAAACAACAAAACTTGAGCATCCAAGTGGGATTGGTGTACTGATCATTACTTGAAAGTATCATGAAGATTGGATGAAAAAATATATGTTGAGATTTTGGAGACTCTAGTGTTTTGGAAGTTTGGCAACCCCTTCAATATGAGTGTTATTCGCCAGTCCCTGCTTTAGGCTACATCAAGAGGAAACAAACCTTAGAGATAGAACGTAGAACTACTGTATTGTGTCAAGTTTCAAGAAGCTAGCACAAACCGTGTTTGATTTGGAGTTCTAACTGCATCTGTCAATATAGAGAAAACAGAGTGAAACCTAAAAATTCAAACTGTTACTGCAAACGAATGTTTCAACGTAAAAGAACGAAACGAGCATCCAAGTGGGATTGGTGTACTGATCATTACTTGAAAGTATCATGAAGATTGGATGAAAAATATATATTGAGATTTCAGGAGACTCTAGTGTTTTGGAAGTTTGGCAACTCCTTTCATTATAAGTGTTATTCGCCAGTCCCTGCTTTAGGCTACATCAAGAGGAAACAAACCTTAGAGATAGAACGTAGAACTAATGTATTGTGTCAAGTTTCAAGAAGCTAGCACAAACCGTGTTTGATATAGTTCGAACTGCATCTGTCAATATAGGAGAAAACAGAGTGAAACTAAAAATTCAAACTGTTACTGCAAACGAATGCTTCAACCTAGGAGAACGAAACTCGGGCATCCAAGTTTGATTGGTGTACTGCTCATTACTTGAAAGTATCATGAAGGTCGGAAGCAAAAATTTATGTTGAGATTTCAGGAGACTCTAGTGTTTTGGCAGCCTAACAACGCCTTTCATTGAATGTGTCATTCACCAGTATCTGGATAAGGCTACATCAAGAGGAAATCAAACCTTAGAAATAGAACGTAGAACTACTGTATTGTGTCAAGTTCAAGAAGCTAGCACAAACCGTGTTTGATTTAGAGTTCTTACTGCATCTGTCAATATAGGAGAAAACAGAGTGAAACCTAAAAATTCAAACTGTTACTGCAAACGAATGCTTCAACGTAAAAGAAATGAAACTTGAGCATCCAAGTGGGATTGGTGTACTGATCATTACTTGAAAGTATCATGAAGATTGGATGAAAAAATATATGTTGAGATTTCAGGAGACTCTAGTGTTTTGGAAGTTTGGCAATCCCTTCAATATGAGTGGTTATTCGCCAGTCCCTGCTTTAGGCTACATCAAGAGGAAACAAACCTTAGAGATAGAACGTAGAACTAATGTATTGTGTCAAGTTTCAAGAAGCTAGCACAAACCGTGTTTGATTTAGAGTTCGAACGTATCTGTCAATATAGTAGAAAACAGAGTGAAACCTAAAAAATCAAACTGTTACTGCAAACGAATGCTTCAACCTAGGAGAACGAAACTTGGGCTTCCAAGTTTGATTGGTGTACTGCTCATTACTTGAAAGTATCATGAAGGTCGGTAGCAAAAATTTATGTGAGATTTCAGAGACGCTAGTGTTTTGGCCGCCTAACAACGCCTTTCATGGAATGTGTCATTCACCAGTATCTGCTTAAGGCTACATCAAGAGGAAACAAACCTTAGAGATAGAACGTAGAACTACTGTATTGTGTCAAGTTTCAAGAAGCTAGCACAAACCGTGTTTGATTTAGAGTTCTAAATGCATCTGTCAATATAGGAGAAAACAGAGTGAAACCTAAAAATTCAAACTGTTACTGCAAACGAATGCTTCAACGTAAAAGAACGAAACTTGCGCATCCAAGTGGAATTGGTGTACTGATCATTACTTGAAAGTATCATGAAGATTGGATGAAAAAATATATGTTGAGATTTCAGAGACTCTAGTGTTTGGAAGTTTGGCAACTCCTTTCATTATAAGTGTTATTCGCCAGTCCCTGCTTTAGGCTACATCAAGAGGAACAAACCTTAGAGATAGAACGTAGAACTAATGTATTGTGGTCAAGTTTCAAGAAGCTAGCACAAACCGTGTTTGATATAGTTCGAACTGCATCTGTCAATATAGGAGAACACAGAGTTGAACTAAAAATTCAAACTGTTACTGCAAACGAATGCTTCAACCTAGGAGAACGAAACTTGGGCATCCAAGTTTGATTGGTGTACTGCTCATTACTTGAAAGTATCATGAAGGTCGGAAGCAAAAAATTTATGTTGAGATTTCAGGAGACTCTAGTGTTTTGGCAGCCTAACAACGCCTTTCATTGAATGTGTCATTCACCAGTATCTGGTTAAAGCTACATCAAGAGGAATCAAACCTTAGAAATAGAACGTAGAACTACTGTATTGTGTCAAGTTTCAAGAAGCTAGCACAAACCGGTGTTTGATTTAGAGTTCTAACTGCATCTGTCAATATAGGAGAAAACAGAGTGAAACCTAAAAACTTCAAAACTGTTACTGCAAACGAATGCTTCATCCTAGGAGAACGAAACTTGGGCATCCAAGTTTGATTGGTGTACTGCTCATTACTTGAAAGTATCATGAAGTTCGGAAGCAAAAATTTATGTTGAGATTTCAGGAGACTCTAGTGTTTTGGAAGTTTGGCAAACCCCTTCAATATGAGTGTTATTCGCCAGTCCCTGCTTTAGGCTACATCAAGAGGAAACAAACCTTAGAGATAGAACGTAGAACTAATGTATTGTGTCAAGTTTCAAGAAGCTAGCACAAACCGTGTTTGATTAGGAGTTCTAACTGCATCTGTCAATATAGGAGAAAACAGAGTGAAACCTAAAAATTCAAACTGTTACTGGAAACGAATGCTTCAACGTAAAAGAACGAAACTTGAGCATCCAAGTGGGATTGGTGTACTGATCATTACTTTGAAAGTATCATGAAGATTGGATGAAAAATATATATTGAGATTTCAGGAGACTCTAGTGTTTTGGAAGTTTGGCAACTCCTTTCATTATAAGTGTTATTCGCCAGTTCCTGCTTTAGGCTTCATCAAGAGGAAACAAAACTTAGAGATAGAAGGTAGAACTAATGTATTGTGTCAAGTTTCAAGAAGCTAGCACAAACCGTGTTTGATATAGTTCGAACTGCGTCTGTCAATAAAGTAGAAAACAGAGTGAAACCTAAAAATTCAAACTGTTACTGCAAACGAATGCTTCAACGTAAAAGAATGAAACTTGAGCATCCAAGTGGGATAGGTGTACTGATCATTACTGAAAGTATCATGAAGATTGGATGAATAAATATATGTTGAGATTTCAGGAGACTCTAGTGTTTTGGAAGTTGGCAACCCCTTCAATATGAGTGTTATTCGCAGTCCCTTGCTTTAGGCTACATCAAGAGGAAACAAACCTTAGAGATAGAAGTAGAACTAATGTATTGTGTCAAGTTTCAAGAAGCTAGCTCAAACCGTGTTTGATTTAGAGTTCGAACGTATCTGTCAATATAGTAGAAACAAGAGTGAAACCTAAAATTCAAACTGTTACTGCAAACGAATGCTTCAACCTAGGAGAACGAAACTTGGGCATCCAAGTTTGATTGGTGTACTGCTCATTACTTGAAAGTATCATGAAGGTCGGTAGCAAAAATTTATGTTGAGATTCAGGAGACGCTAGTGTTTTGGCCGCCTAACAACGCCTTTCATGGAATGTGTCATTCACCAGTATCTGCTTAAGGCTACATCAAGAGGAAACAAACCTTAGAGATAGAACGTAGAACTACTGTATTGTGTCAAGTTTCAAGAAGCTAGCACAAACCGTGTTTGATTTAGAGTTCTAACTGCATCTGTCAATATAGGAGAAAACAGAGTGAAACCTAAAATTCAAACTGTTACTGCAAACGAATGCTTCAAACGTAAAAGAACGAAACTTGCGCATCCAAGTGGAATTGGTGTACTGATCATTGCTTGAAAGTATCATGAAGATTGGATGAAAAAATATATGTTGAGATTTCAGGAAGACTCTAGTGTTTTGGAAGTTTGGCAACTCCTTTCATTATAAGTGTTATTCGCCAGTCCCTGCTTTAAGGCTACATCAAGAGGAAACAAACCTTAGAGATAGAACGTAGAACTAATGAATGTGTCAAGTTTCAAGAAGCTAGCACAACCGTGTTTTGATATAGTTGAACTGCATCTGTCAATATAGGAGAAAACAGAGTGAAACCTAAAAATTCAAACTGTTACTGCAAACGAATGCCTCAACCTAGGAGAACGAAACTTGGGCATCCAAGTTTGATTGGTGTACTGCTCATTACTTGAAAGTATCATGAAGGTCGGAAGCAAAAATTTATGTTGAGATTTCAGGAGACTCTAGTGTTTTGGCAGCCTAACAACGCCTTTCATTGAATGTGTCATTCACCAGTATCTGGTGAAGGCTACATCAAGAGGAATCAAACCTCAGTAATAGAACGTAGAACTACTGTATTGTGTCAAGTTTCAAGAAGCTAGCACAAACCGTGTTTGATTTAGAGTTCTAAATGCATCTGTCAATATAGGAGAAAACAGAGTGAAACCTAAAAATTCAAACTGTTACTGCAAACGACTGCTTCAACGTAAAAGAATGAAACTTGAGCATCCAAGTGGGATTGGTGTACCGATCATTACTTGAAAGTATCATGAAGATTGGATGAAAAAATATATGTTTAGATTTTGGAGACTCTAGTGTTTTGGAAGTTTTGGCAACCCCTTCAATATGAGTGTTATTCGCCAGTCCCTGCTTTAGGCTACATCAAGAGGAAACAAACCTTAGAGATAGAACGTAGAACTAATGTATTGTGTCAAGTTTCAAGAAGCTAGCACAAACCGTGTTTGATTTGGAGTTCTAACTGCATCTGTCAATATAGGAGAAAACAGAGTGAAACCTAAAAATTCAAACTGTTACTGGAAACGAATGCTTCAACGTAAAAGAACGAACTTGAGCATCCAAGTGGGATTGGTGTACTGATCATTACTTGAAAGTATCATGAAGATTGGATGAAAAAATATATATTGAGATTTCAGGAGACTCTAGTGTTTTGGAAGTTTGGCAACTCCTTTCATTATAAGTGTTATTCGCCAGTTCCTGCTTTAGGCTTCATCAAGAGGAAACAAAACTTAGAGATAGAAGGTAGAACTAATGTATTGTGTCAAGTTTCAAGAAGCTAGCACAAACCGTGTTTGATATAGTTCGAACTGCGTCTGTCAATAAAGTAGAAAACAGAGTGAAACCTAAAAATTCAAACTGTTACTGCAAACGAATGCTTCAACGTAAAAGAATGAAACTTGAGCATCCAAGTGGGATAGGTGTACTGATCATTACTTGAAAGTATCATGAAGATTGGATGAATAAATATATGTTGAGATTTCAGGAGACTCTAGTGTTTTGGAAGTTTGGCAACCCCTTCAATATGAGTGTTATTCGCCAGTCCCTGCTTTAGGCTACATCAAGAGGAAACAAACCTTAGAGATAGAACGTAGACTAATGTATGTGTCAAGTTTCAAGAAGCTAGCTCAAACTGTGTTTGATTTAGAGTTCGAACGTATCTGTCAATATAGTAGAAAACAGAGTGAAACCTAAAAATTCAAACTGTTACTGCAAACGAATGCTTCAACCTAGGAGAACGAAACTTGGGCATCCAAGTTTGATTGGTGTACTGCTCATTACTTGAAAGTATCATGAAGGTCGGTAGCAAAAATTTATGTTGAGATTCAGGAGACGCTAGTGTTTTGGCCGCCTAACAACGCCTTTCATGGAATGTGTCATTCACCAGTATCTGCTTAAGGCTACATCAAGAGGAAACAAACCTTAGAGATAGAACGTAGAACTACTGTATTGTGTCAAGTTTCAAGAAGCTAGCACAAACCGTGTTTGATTTAGAGTTCTAACTGGCATCTGTCAATATAGGAGAAAACAGAGTGAAACCTAAAAATTCAAACTGTTACTGCAAACGAATGCTTCAACGTAAAAGAACGAAACTTGCGCATCCAAGTGGAATTGGTGTACTGATCATTGCTTGAAAGTATCATGAAGATTGGATGAAAAAATATATGTTGAGATTTCAGGAGACTCTAGTGTTTGGAAGTTTGGCAACTCCTTTCATTATAAGTGTTATTCGCCAGTCCCTGCTTTAGGCTACATCAAGAGGAAACAAACCTTAGAGATAGAACGTAGAACTAATGAATTGTGTCAAGTTTCAAGAAGCTAGCACAAACCGTGTTTGATATAGTTCGAACTGCATCTGTCAATATAGGAGAAAACAGAGTGAAACCTAAAAATTCAAACTGTTACTGCAAACGAATGCCTCAACCTAGGAGAACGAAACTTGGGCATCCAAGTTTGATTGGTGTACTGCTCATTACTTGAAAGTATCATGAAGGTCGGAAGCAAAAATTTTATGTTGAGATTTCAGGAGACTCTAGTGTTTTGGCAGCCTAACAACGCCTTTCATTGAATGTGTCATTCACCAGTATCTGGTGAAGGCTACATCAAGAGGAATCAAACCTCAGTAATAGAACGTAGAACTACTGTATTGTGTCAAGTTTCAAGAAGCTAGCACAAACCGTGTTTGATTTAGAGTTCTAAATGCATCTGTCAATATAGGAGAAAACAGAGTGAAACCTAAAAATTCAAACTGTTACTGCAAACGAAGCTTCAACGTAAAAGAATGAAACTTGAGCATCCAAGTGGGATTGGTGTACCGATCATTACTTGAAAGTATCATGAAGATTGGATGAAAAAATATATGTTTTAGATTTTGGAGACTCTAGTGTTTTGGGAAGTTTGGCAACCCCTTCAATATGAGTGTTATTCGCCAGTCCCTGCTTTAGGCTTCATCAAGAGGAAACAAACCTTAGAGATAGAAGGTAGAACTAATGTATTGTGTCAAGTTTCAAGAAAGCTAGCACACCCGTGTTTGATATAGTTCGAACTGCGTCTGTCAATAAAGTAGAAAACAGAGTGAAACCTAAAAATTCAAACTGTTACTGCAAACGAATGCTTCAACGTAAAAGAATGAAACTTGAGCATCCAAGTGGGATAGGTTGTACTGATCATTACTTGAAAGTATCATGAAGATTGGATGAATAAATATATGTTGAGATTTCAGGAGACTCTAGTGTTTTGGAAGTTGGCAACCCCTTCAATATGAGTGTTATTCGCCAGTCCTGCTTTAGGCTACATCAAGAGGAAACAAACCTCAGAGATAGAACGTAGAACTAATGTATTGTGTCAAGTTTGAAGAAGCTAGCACAAACCGTGTTTGATTTAGAGTTCGAACGCATCCGTCAATATAGTAGAAAACAGAGTGAAACCTAAAAATTCAAACTGTTACTGCAAACGAATGCTTCAACCTAGGAGAACGAAACGTGGGCATCCAAGTTTGATTGGTGTACTGCTCATTACTTGAAAGTATCATGAAGTCGGAGCAAAAATTTATGTTGAGATTTCAGGAGAGTCTAGTGTTTTGGCAGCCTAACAACGCCTTTCATGGGATGTGTCATTTACCAGTATCTGCTTAAGGCTACATCAAGAGGAAACAAACCTTAGAGATAGAACGTAGAACTACTGTATTGTGTCAAGTTCAAGAAGCTAGCACAAACCGTGTTTGATTTAGAGTTCTAACGGCATCTGTCAATATAGGAGGAAACAGAGTGAAACCTAAAAATTCAAACTGTTACTGCAAACGAATGCTTCAACGTAAAAGAACGAAACTTGAGCATCCAAGTGGAATTGGTGTACTGATCATTACTTGAAAGTATCATGAAGATTGGATGAAAAAATATATGGTGAGATTTCAGGAGACTCTAGTGTTTTGGAAGTTTGGCAACTCCTTTCATTATAAGTTTTATTCGCCAGTCCCTGCTTTAGGCTACATCAAGAGGAAACAAACCTTAGAGATAGAAGGTAGAACTAATGTATTGTGTCAAGTTTCAAGAAGCTAGCACAAACCGTGTTTGATATAGTTCGAACTGCATCTGTCAATATAGGAGAAAACAGAGTGAAACCTAAAATTCAAACTGTTACTGCAAACAAAGGCTTCAACCTAGGAGAACGAAACTTGGGCATCCAAGTTGATTGTTGTACTGCTCATTACTTGAAAGTATCATGAAGGTCGGAAGCAAAAATTTATGTTGAGATTTCAGGAGACTCTAGTGTTTTGGCAGCCTAACAACGCATTTCATTGAATGTGTCATTCACGAGTATCTGGTTAAGGCTACATCAAGAGGAATCAAACCTTAGAAATAGAACGTAGAACTACTGTATTGTGTCAAGTTTCAAGAAGCTAGCACAAACCGTGTTTGATTTAGAGTTCTAACTGCATCTGTCAATATAGGAGAAAACAGAGTGAAACCTAAAAATTCAAACTGTTACTGCAAACGAATGCTTCAACGTAAAAAGAATGAACTTGAGCATCCAAGTGGGATTGGTGTACTGATCATTACTTGAAAGTATCATGAAGATTGGATGAAAAAATATATGTTGAGATTTTGGAGACTCTAGTGTTTTGGAAGTTTGGCAACCCCTTCAATATGAGTGTTATTCGCCAGTCCCTGCTTTAGGCTACATCAAGAGGAAACAAACCTTAGAGATAGAACGTAGAACTAATGTATTGTGTCAAGTTTCAAGAAGCTAGCACAAACCGTGTTTGATTTAGAGTTCTAACTGCATCTGTCAATATAGGAGAAAACAGAGTGAAACCTAAAAACTTCAAACTGTTACTGCAAACGAATGCTTCACCTTAGGAGAACGAAACTGGGCATCCAAGTTTGATTGGTGTACTACTCATTACTTGAAAGTATCATGAAGTTCGGAAGCAAAAATTTATGTTGAGATTTCAGGAGACTCTAGTGTTTTGGAAGTTTGGCAACCCCTTCAATATGAGTGTTATTCGCCAGTCCCTGCTTTAGGCTACATCAAGAGGAAACAAACCTTAGAGATAGAACGTAGAACTAATGTATTGTGTGACGTTTCAAGAAGCTAGCACAAACCGTGTTGATTTAGAGTTCTAACTGCATCTGTCAATATAGGAGAAAACAGAGGTGATACCTAAAGATTCAAACTGTTACTGCAAACGAATGCTTTAACGTAAAACAACAAAACTTGAGCATCCAAGTGGGATTGGTGTACTGATCATTACTTGAAAGTATCATGAAGATTGGATGAAAAAATATATGTTTGAGATTTTGGAGACTCTAGTGTTTTGGAAGTTTGGCAACCCCTTCAATATGAGTGTTATTCGCCAGTCCCTGCTTTAGGCTACATCAAGAGGAAACAAACCTTAGAGATAGAACGTAGAACTACTGTATTTGTGTCAAGTTTCAAGAAGCTAGCACAAACCGTGTTTGATTTGGAGTTCTAACTGCATCTGTCAATATAGGAGAAAACAGAGTGAAACCTAAAAATTCAACTGTTACTGCAAACGAATGTTCAACGTAAAAGAACGAACGAGCATCCAAGTGGGATTGGTGTACTGATCATTACTTGAAAGTATCATGAAGATTGGATGAAAAAATATATATTGAGATTTCAGGAGACTCTAGTGTTTTGGAAGTTTGGCAACTCCTTTCATTATAAGTGTTATTCGCCAGTCCCTGCTTTAGGCTACATCAAGAGGAAACAAACCTTAGAGATAGAACGTAGAACTAATGTATTGTGTCAAGTTTCAAAAGCTAGCACAAACCGTGTTTGATATAGTTCGAACTGCATCTGTCAATATAGGAGAAAAACAGAGTGAAACCTAAAAATTCAAACTGTTACTGCAAACGAATGCTTCAACCTAGGAGAACGAAACTCGGCATCCAAGTTTGATTGGTGTACTGCTCATTACTTGAAAGTATCATGAAGGTCGGAAGCAAAAATTTATGTTGAGATTTTCAGGAGACTCTAGTGTTTTGGCAGCCTAACAACGCCTTTCATTGAATGTGTCATTCACCAGTATCTGGATAAGGCTACATCAAGAGGAATCAAACCTTAGAAATAGAACGTAGAACTACTGTATTGTGTCAAGTTTCAAGAAGCTAGCACAAACCGTGTTTGATTTAGAGTTCTTACTGCATCTGTCAATATAGGAGAAAACAGAGTGAAACCTAAAAATTCAAACTGTTACTGCAAACGAATGCTTCAACGTAAAAGAATGAAACTTGAGCATCCAAGTGGGATTGTGTACTGATCATTACTTGAAAGTATCATGAAGATTGGATGAAAAAATATATGTTGAGATTTCAGGAGACTCTAGTGTTTTGGAAGTTTGGCAATCCCTTCAATATGAGTGTTATTCGCCAGTCCCTGCTTTAGGCTACATCAAGAGGAAACAAACCTTAGAGATAGAACGTAGAACTAATGTATTGTGTCAAGTTTCAAGAAGCTAGCACAAACCGTGTTTGGATTTAGAGTTCGAACGTATCTGTCAATATAGTAGAAAACAGAGTGAAACCTAAAAAATCAAACTGTTACTGCAAACGAATGCTTCAACCTAGGAGAACGAAACTTGGGCTTCCAAGTTTGATTGGTGTACTGCTCATTACTTGAAAAGTATCATGAAGGTCGGTAGCAAAAATTTATGTTGAGATTTCAGGAGACGCTAGTGTTTTGCCGCCTAACAACGCCTTTCATGGAATGTGTCATTCACCAGTATCTGCTTAAGGCTACATCAAGAGGAAACAAACCTTAGAGATAGAACGTAGAACTACTGTATTGTGTCAAGTTTCAAGAAGCTAGCACAAACCTGTTTGATTTAGAGTTCTAAATGCATCTGTCAATATAGGAGAAAACAGAGTGAAACCTAAAAATTCAAACTGTTACTGCAAACGAATGCTTCAACGTAAAAGAACGAAACTTGCGCATCCAAGTGGAATTGGTGTACTGATCATTACTTGAAAGTATCATGAAGATTGGATGAAAAAATATATGTTGAGATTTCAGGAGACTCTAGTGTTTTGGAAGTTTGGCAACTCCTTTCATTATAAGTGTTATTCGCCAGTCCCTGCTTTAGGCTACATCAAGAGGAAACAAACCTTAGAGATAGAACGTAGAACTAATGTATTGTGTCAAGTTTCAAGAAGCTAGCACAAACCGTGTTTGATATAGTTCGAACTGCATCTGTCAATATAGGAGAACACAGAGTTGAACCTAAAAATTCAAACTGTTACTGCAAACGAATGCTTCAACCTAGGAGAACGAAACTTGGGCATCCAAGTTTGATTGGTATACTGCTCATTACTTGAAAGTATCATGAAGGTCGGAAGCAAAAATTTATGTTGAGATTTCAGGAGACTCTAGTGTTTTGGCAGCCTAACAACGCCTTTCATTGAATGTGTCATTCACCAGTATCTGGTTAAGGCTACATCAAGAGGAATCAAACCTTAGAAATAGAACGTAGAACTACTGTATTGTGTCAAGTTTCAAGAAGCTAGCACAAACCGTGTTTGATTTAGAGTTCTAACTGCATCTGTCAATATAGGAGAAAACAGAGTGAAACCTAAAAACTTCAAACTGTTACTGCAAACGAATGCTTCATCCTAGGAGAACGAAACTTGGGCATCCAAGTTTGATTGGTGTACTGCTCATTACTTGAAAGTATCATGAAGTTCGGAAGCAAAAATTTATGTTGAGATTTCAGGAGACTCTAGTGTTTTGGAAGTTTGGCAACCCCTTCAATATGAGTGTTATTCGCCAGTCCCTGCTTTAGGCTACATCAAGAGGAAACAAACCTTAGAGATAGAACGTAGAACTAATGTATTTTGTCAAGTTTCAAGAAGCTAGCACAAACCGTGTTTGATTTAGAGTTCTAACTGCATCTGTCAATATAGGAGAAAACAGAGTGAAACCTAAAAATTCAAACTGTTACTGCAAACGAATGCTTCAACGTAAAAGAACGAAACTTGAGCATCCAAGTGGGATTGGTGTACTGATCATTACTTGAAAGTATCATGAAGATTGGATGAAAAAATATATGTTGAGATTTCAGGAGACTCTAGTGTTTTGGAAGTTTGGCAATCCCTTCAATATGAGTGTTATTCGCCAGTCCCTGCTTTAGGCTACATCAAGAGGAAACAAACCTTAGAGATAGAACGTAGAACTAATGTATTGTGTCAAGTTTCAAGAAGCGAGCACAAACCGTGTTTGATTTAGAGTTCGAACGTATCTGTCAATATAGTAGAAAACAGAGTGAAACCTAAAAATTCAAACTGTTACTGCAAACGAATGCTTCAACCTAGGAGAATGAAACTTGGGCTTCCAAGTTTGATTGGTGTACTGCTCATTACTTGAAAGTATCATGAAGGTCGGTAGCAAAAATTTATGTTGAGATTTCAGGAGACGCTAGTGTTTTGGCCGCCTAACAACGCCTTTCATGGAATGTGTCATTCACCAGTATCTGCTTAAGGCTACATCAAGAGGAAACAAACCTTAGAGATAGAACGTAGAACTACTGTATTGTGTCAAGTTTCAAGAAGCTAGCACAAACCGTGTTTGATTTAGAGTTCTAACTGCATCTGTCAATATAGGAGAAAACAGAGTGAAACCTAAAAATTCAAACTGTTACTGCAAACAAATGCTTCAACGTAAAAGAACGAAACTTGAGCATCCAAGTGGGATTGGTGTACTGATCATTACTTGAAAGTATCATGAAGATTGGATGAAAAAATATATATTGAGATTTCAGGAGACTCTAGTGTTTTGGAAGTTTGGCAACTCCTTTCATTATAAGTGTTATTCGCCAGTCCCTGCTTTAGGCTACATCAAGAGGAAACAAACCTTAGAGATAGAACGTAGAACTAATGTATTGTGTCAAGTTTCAAGAAGCTAGCACAAACCGTGTTTGATATAGTTCGAACTGCATCTGTCAATATAGGAGAACACAGAGTTGAACCTAAAAATTCAAACTGTTACTGCAAACGAATGCTTCAACCTAGGAGAACGAAACTTGGGCATCCAAGTTTGATTGGTGTACTGCTCATTACTTGAAAGTATCATGAAGGTCGGAAGCAAAAATTTATGTTGAGATTTCAGGAGACTCTAGTGTTTTGGCAGCCTAACAACGCCTTTCATTGAATGTGTCATTCACCAGTATCTGGTTAAGGCTACATCAAGAGGAATCAAACCTTAGAAATAGAACGTAGAACTACTGTATTGTGTCAAGTTTCAAGAAGCTAGCACAAACCGTGTTTGATTTAGAGTTCTAACTGCATCTGTCAATATAGGAGAAAACAGAGTGAAACCTAAAAACTTCAAACTGTTACTGCAAACGAATGCTTCGTCCTAGGAGAACGAAATTGGGCATCCAAGTTTGATTGGTGTACTGCTCATTACTTGAAAGTATCATGAAGTTCGGAAGCAAAAATTTATGTTGAGATTTCAGGAGACTCTAGTGTTTTGGAAGTTTGGCAACCCCTTCAATATGAGTGTTATTCGCCAGTCCCTGCTTTAGGCTACATCAAGAGGAAACAAACCTTAGAGATAGAACGTAGAACTTAATGTATTTTGTCAAGTTTTCAAGAAGCTAGCACAAACCGTGTTTGATTTAGAGTTCTAACTGCATCTGTCAATATAGGAGAAAACAGAGTGAAACCTAAAAATTCAAACTGTTACTGCAAACGAATGCTTCAACGTAAAAGAACGAAACTTGAGCATCCAAGTGGGATTGGTGTACTGATCATTACTTGAAAGTATCATGAAGATTGGATGAAAAAATATATGTTGAGATTTCAGGAGACTCTAGTGTTTTGGAAGTTTGGCAATCCCTTCAATATGAGTGTTATTCGCCAGTCCCTGCTTTAGGCTACATCAAGAGGAAACAAACCTTAGAGATAGAACGTAGAACTAATGTATTGTGTCAAGTTTCAAGAAGCTAGCACAAACCGTGTTTGATTTAGAGTTCGAACGTATCTGTCAATATAGTAGAAAACAGAGTGAAACCTAAAAATTCAAACTGTTACTGCAAACGAATGCTTCAACCTAGGAGAATGAAACTTGGGCTTCAAGTTTGATTGGTGTACTGCTCATTACTTGAAAGTATCATGAAGGTCGGTAGCAAAAATTTATGTTGAGATTTCAGGAGACGCTAGTGTTTTGGCCGCCTAACAACGCCTTTCATGGAATGTGTCATTCACCAGTATCTGCTTATGGCTACATCAAGAGGAAACAAACCTTAGAGATAGAACGTAGAAACTACTGTATTGTGTCAAGTTTCAAGAAGCTAGCACAAACCGTGTTTGATTTAGAGTTCTAACTGCATCTGTCAATATAGGAGAAAACAGAGTGAAACCTAAAAATTCAAACTGTTACTGCAAACAAATGCTTCAACGTAAAAGAACGAAACTTGAGCATCCAAGTGGGATTGGTGTACTGATCATTACTTGAAAGTATCATGAAGATTGGATGAAAAAATATATATTGAGATTTCAGGAGACTCTAGTGTTTTGGAAGTTTGGCAACTCCTTTCATTATAAGTGTTATTCGCCAGTCCCTGCTTTAGGCTACATCAAGAGGAAACAAACCTTAGAGATAGAACGTAGAACTAATGTATTGTGTCAAGTTTCAAGAAGCTAGCACAAACCGTGTTTGATATAGTTCGAACTGCATCTGTCAATATAGGAGAACACAGAGTTGAACCTAAAAATTCAAACTGTTACTGCAAACGAATGCTTCACCTAGGAGAACGAAACTTGGGCATCCAAGTTTGATTGGTGTACTGCTCATTACTTGAAAGTATCATGAAGGTCGGAAGCAAAAATTTATGTTGAGATTTCAGGAGACTCTAGTGTTTTGGCAGCCTAACAACGCCTTTCATTGAATGTGTCATTCACCAGTATCTGGTTAAGGCTACATCAAGAGGAATCAAACCTTAGAAATTAGAACGTAGAACTACTGTATTGTGTCAAGTTTCAAGAAGCTAGCACAAACCGTGTTTGATTTAGAGTTCTAACTGCATCTGTCAATATAGGAGAAAACAGAGTGAAACCTAAAAACTTCAAACTGTTACTGCAAACGAATGCTTCATCCTAGGAGAACGAAATTGGGCATCCAAGTTTGATTGGTGTACTGCTCATTACTTGAAAGTATCATGAAGTTCGGAAGCAAAAATTTATGTTGAGATTTCAGGAGACTCTAGTGTTTTGGAAGTTTGGCAACCCCTTCAATATGAGTGTTATTCGCCAGTCCCTGCTTTAGGCTACATCAAGAGGAAACAAACCTTAGAGATAGAACGTAGAACTAATGTATTGTGTGAAGTTTCAAGAAGCTAGCACAAACCGTGTTTGATTTAGAGTTCTAACTGCATCTGTCAATATAGGAGAAAACAGAGTGAAACCTAAAAATTCAAACTGTTACTGCAAACGAATGCTTCAACGTAAAAGAACGAAACTTGAGCATCCAAGTGGGATTGGTGTACTGATCATTACTTGAAAGTATCATGAAGATTGGATGAAAAAATATATGTTGAGATTTCAGGAGACTCTAGTGTTTTGGAAGTTTGGCAACCCCTTCAATATGAGTGTTATTCGCCAGTCCCTGCTTTAGGCTACATCAAGAGGAAACAAACCTTAGAGATAGATCGTAGAACTAATGTATTGTGTCAAGTTTCAAGAAGCTAGCACAAACCGTGTTTGATTTAGAGTTCGAACGCATCTGTCAATATAGTAGAAAACAGAGTGAAACCTAAAAATTCAAACTGTTACTGCAAACGAACGCTTCAACCTAGGAGAATGAAACGTGGGCATCCAAGTTTGATTGGTGTACTGCTCATTACTTGAAAGTATCATGAAGGTCGGAAGCAAAAATTTATGTTGAGATTTCAGGAGACTCTAGTGTTTTGGCAGCCTAACAACGCCTTTCATTGAATGTGTCATTCACCAGTATCTGGATAAGGCTACATCAAGAGGAATCAAACCTTAGAAATAGAACGTAGAACTACTGTATTGTGTCAAGTTTCAAGAAGCTAGCACAAACCGTGTTTGATTTAGAGTTCTTACTGCATCTGTCAATATAGGAGAAAACAGAGTGAAACCTAAAAATTCAAACTGTTACTGCAAACGAATGCTTCAACGTAAAAGAATGAAACTTGAGCATCCAAGTGGGATTGGTGTACTGATCATTACTTGAAAGTATCATGAAGATTGGATGAAAAAATATATGTTGAGATTTCAGGAGACTCTAGTGTTTTGGAAGTTTGGCAATCCCTTCAATATGAGTGTTATTCGCCAGTCCCTGCTTTAGGCTACATCAAGAGGAAACAAACCTTAGAGATAGAACGTAGAACTAATGTATTGTGTCAAGTTTCAAGAAGCTAGCACAAACCGTGTTTGATATAGTTCGAACTGCATCTGTCAATATAGGAGAACACAGAGTTGAACCTAAAAATTCAAACTGTTACTGCAAACGAATGCTTCAACCTAGGAGAACGAAACTTGGGCATCCAAGTTTGATTGGTGTACTGCTCATTACTTGAAAGTATCATGAAGGTCGAAAGCAAAAATTTATGTTGAGATTTCAGGAGACTCTAGTGTTTTGGCAGCCTAACAACGCCTTTCATTGAATGTGTCATTCACCAGTATCTGGTTAAGGCTACATCAAGAGGAATCAAACCTTAGAAATAGAACGTAGAACTACTGTATTGTGTCAAGTTTCAAGAAGCTAGCACAAACCGTGTTTGATTTAGAGTTCTAACTGCATCTGTCAATATAGGAGAAAACAGAGTGAAACCTAAAAACTTCAAACTGTTACTGCAAACGAATGCTTCGTCCTAGGAGAACGAAATTGGGCATCCAAGTTTGATTGGTGTACTGCTCATTACTTGAAAGTATCATGAAGTTCGGAAGCAAAAATTTATGTTGAGATTTCAGGAGACTCTAGTGTTTTGGAAGTTTGGCAACCCCTTCAATATGAGTGTTATTCGCCAGTCCCTGCTTTATCTACATCAAGAGGAAACAAACCTTAGAGATAGAACGTAGAACTAATGTATTTTGTCAAGTTTCAAGAAGCTAGCACAAACCGTGTTTGATTTAGAGTTCTAACTGCATCTGTCAATATAGGAGAAAACAGAGTGAAACCTAAAAATTCAAACTGTTACTGCAAACGAATGCTTCAACGTAAAAGAACGAAACTTGAGCATCCAAGTGGGATTGGTGTACTGATCATTACTTGAAAGTATCATGAAGATTGGATGAAAAAATATATGTTGAGATTTCAGGAGACTCTAGTGTTTTGGAAGTTTGGCAATCCCTTCAATATGAGTGTTATTCGCCAGTCCCTGCTTTAGGCTACATCAAGAGGAAACAAACCTTAGAGATAGAACGTAGAACTAATGTATTGTGTCAAGTTTCAAGAAGCTAGCACAAACCGTGTTTGATTTAGAGTTCGAACGTATCTGTCAATATAGTAGAAAACAGAGTGAAACCTAAAAATTCAAACTGTTACTGCAAACGAATGCTTCAACCTAGGAGAATGAAACTTGGGCTTCCAAGTTTGATTGGTGTACTGCTCATTACTTGAAAGTATCATGAAGGTCGGTAGCAAAAATTTATGTTGAGATTTCAGGAGACGCTAGTGTTTTGGCCGCCTAACAACGCCTTTCATGGAATGTGTCATTCACCAGTATCTGCTTAAGGCTACATCAAGAGGAAACAAACCTTAGAGATAGAACGTAGAACTACTGTATTGTGTCAAGTTTCAAGAAGCTAGCACAAACCGTGTTTGATTTAGAGTTCTAACTGCATCTGTCAATATAGGAGAAAACAGAGTGAAACCTAAAAATTCAAACTGTTACTGCAAACAAATGCTTCAACGTAAAAGAACGAAACTTGAGCATCCAAGTGGGATTGGTGTACTGATCATTACTTGAAAGTATCATGAAGATTGGATGAAAAAATATATATTGAGATTTCAGGAGACTCTAGTGTTTTGGAAGTTTGGCAACTCCTTTCATTATAAGTGTTATTCGCCAGTCCCTGCTTTAGGCTACATCAAGAGGAAACAAACCTTAGAGATAGAACGTAGAACTAATGTATTGTGTCAAGTTTCAAGAAGCTAGCACAAACCGTGTTTGATATAGTTCGAACTGCATCTGTCAATATAGGAGAACACAGAGTTGAACCTAAAAATTCAAACTGTTACTGCAAACGAATGCTTCAACCTAGGAGAACGAAACTTGGGCATCCAAGTTTGATTGGTGTACTGCTCATTACTTGAAAGTATCATGAAGGTCGGAAGCAAAAATTTATGTTGAGATTTCAGGAGACTCTAGTGTTTTGGCAGCCTAACAACGCCTTTCATTGAATGTGTCATTCACCAGTATCTGGTTAAGGCTACATCAAGAGGAATCAAACCTTAGAAATAGAACGTAGAACTACTGTATTGTGTCAAGTTTCAAGAAGCTAGCACAAACCGTGTTTGATTTAGAGTTCTAACTGCATCTGTCAATATAGGAGAAAACAGAGTGAAACCTAAAAACTTCAAACTGTTACTGCAAACGAATGCTTCATCCTAGGAGAACGAAATTGGGCATCCAAGTTTGATTGGTGTACTGCTCATTACTTGAAAGTATCATGAAGTTCGGAAGCAAAAAATTTATGTTGAGATTTCAGGGAGACTCCTAGTGTTTTTGGAAGTTTGGCAACCCCTTCATATGAGTGTTATTCGCCAGTCCCTGCTTTAGGCTACATCAAGAGGAAACAAACCTTAGAGATAGAACGTAGAACTAATGTATTGTGTGAAGTTTCAAGAAGCTAGCACAAACCGTGTTTGATTTAGAGTTCTAACTGCATCTGTCAATATAGGAGAAAACAGAGTGAAACCTAAAATTCAAACTGTTACTGCAAACGAATGCTTCAACGTAAAAGAACGAAACTTGAGCATCCAAGTGGGATTGGTGTACTGATCATTACTTGAAAGTATCATGAAGATTGGATGAAAAATATATGTTGAGATTTCAGGAGACTCTAGTGTTTTGGAAGTTTGGCAACCCCTTCAATATGAGTGTTATTCGCCAGTCCCTGCTTTAGGCTACATCAAGAGGAAACAAACCTTAGAGATAGATCGTAGAACTAATGTATTGTGTCAAGTTTCAAGAAGCTAGCACAAACCGTGTTTGATTTAGAGTTCGAACGCATCTGTCAATATAGTAGAAAACAGAGTGAAAACCTAAAAATTCAAACTGACTGCAAACGAACGCTTCAACCTAGGAGAATGAAACGTGGGCATCCAAGTTTGATTGGTGTACTGCTCATTACTTGAAAGTATCATGAAGGTCGGAAGCAAAAATTTATGTTGAGATTTCAGGAGACTCTAGTGTTTTGGCAGCCTAACAACGCCTTTCATTGAATGTGTCATTCACCAGTATCTGGATAAGGCTACATCAAGAGGAATCAAACCTTAGAAATAGAACGTAGAACTACTGTATTGTGTCAAGTTTCAAGAAGCTAGCACAAACCGTGTTTGATTTAGAGTTCTTACTGCATCTGTCAATATAGGAGAAAACAGAGTGAAACCTAAAAATTCAAACTGTTACTGCAAACGAATGCTTCAACGTAAAAGAACGAAACTTGAGCATCCAAGTGGGATTGGTGTACTGATCATTACTTGAAAGTATAATGAAGATTGGATGAAAAAATATATGTTGAGATTTCAGGAGACTCTAGTGTTTTGGAAGTTTGGCAATCCCTTCAATATGAGTGTTATTCGCCAGTCCCTGCTTTAGGCTACATCAAGAGGAAACAAACCTTAGAGATAGAACGTAGAACTAATGTATTGTGTCAAGTTTCAAGAAGCTAGCACAAACCGTGTTTGATTTAGAGTTCGAACGTATCTGTCAATATAGTAGAAAACAGAGTGAAACCTAAAAATTCAAACTGTTACTGCAAACGAATGCTTCAACCTAGGAGAACGAAACTTGCTCTTCCAAGTTTGATTGGTGTACTGCTCATTACTTGAAAGTATCATGAAGGTCGGTAGCAAAAATTTATGTTGAGATTTCAGGAGACGCTAGTGTTTTGGCCGCCTAACAACGCCTTTCATGGAATGTGTCATTCACCAGTATCTGCTTAAGGCTACATCAAGAGGAAACAAACCTTAGAGATAGAACGTAGAACTACTGTATTGTGTCAAGTTTCAAGAAGCTAGCACAAACCGTGTTTGATTTAGAGTTCTAAATGCATCTGTCAATATGGGAGAAAACAGAGTGAAACCTAAAAATTCAAACTGTTACTGCAAACGAATGCTTCAACGTAAAAGAACGAAACTTGCGCATCCAAGTGGAATTGGTGTACTGATCATTACTTGAAAGTATCATGAAGATTGGATGAAAAAATATATGTTGAGATTTCAGGAGACTCTAGTGTTTTGGAAGTTTGGCAACTCCTTTCATTATAAGTGTTATTCGCCAGTCCCTGCTTTAGGCTACATCAAGAGGAAACAAACCTTAGAGATAGAACGTAGAACTAATGTATTGTGTCAAGTTTCAAGAAGCTAGCACAAACCGTGTTTGATTTAGAGTTCGAACGTATCTGTCAATATAGTAGAAAACAGAGTGAAACCTAAAAATTCAAACTGTTACTGCAAACGAATGCTTCAACCTAGGAGAATGAAACTTGGGCTTCCAAGTTTGATTGGTGTACTGCTCATTACTTGAAAGTATCATGAAGGTTGGTAGCAAAAATTTATGTTGAGATTTCAGGAGACGCTAGTGTTTTGGCCGCCTAACAACGCCTTTCATTGAATGTGTCATTCACCAGTATCTGCTTAAGGCTACATCAAGAGGAAACAAACCTTAGAGATAGAACGTAGAACTACTGTATTGTGTCAAGTTTCAAGAAGCTAGCACAAACCGTGTTTGATTTAGAGTTCTAACTGCATCTGTCAATATAGGAGAAAACAGAGTGAAACCTAAAAATTCAAACTGTTACTGCAAACAAATGCTTCAACGTAAAAGAACGAAACTTGAGCATCCAAGTGGGATTGGTGTACTGATCATTACTTGAAAGTATCATGAAGATTGGATGAAAAAATATATATTGAGATTTCAGGAGACTCTAGTGTTTTGGAAGTTTGGCAACTCCTTTCATTATAAGTGTTATTCGCCAGTCCCTGCTTTAGGCTACATCAAGAGGAAACAAACCTTAGAGATAGAACGTAGAACTAATGTATTGTGTCAAGTTTCAAGAAGCTAGCACAAACCGTGTTTGATATAGTTCGAACTGCATCTGTCAATATAGGAGAACACAGAGTTGAACCTAAAAATTCAAACTGTTACTGCAAACGAATGCTTCAACCTAGGAGAACGAAACTTGGGCATCCAAGTTTGATTGGTGTACTGCTCATTACTTGAAAGTATCATGAAGGTCGGAAGCAAAAATTTATGTTGAGATTTCAGGAGACTCTAGTGTTTTGGCAGCCTAACAACGCCTTTCATTGAATGTGTCATTCACCAGTATCTGGTTAAGGCTACATCAAGAGGAATCAAACCTTAGAAATAGAACGTAGAACTACTGTATTGTGTCAAGTTTCAAGAAGCTAGCACAAACCGTGTTTGATTTAGAGTTCTAACTGCATCTGTCAATATAGGAGAAAACAGAGTGAAACCTAAAAACTTCAAACTGTTACTGCAAACGAATGCTTCATCCTAGGAGAACGAAATTGGGCATCCAAGTTTGATTGGTGTACTGCTCATTACTTGAAAGTATCATGAAGTTCGGAAGCAAAAATTTATGTTGAGATTTCAGGAGACTCTAGTGTTTTGGAAGTTTGGCAACCCCTTCAATATGAGTGTTATTCGCCAGTCCCTGCTTTAGGCTACATCAAGAGGAAACAAACCTTAGAGATAGAACGTAGAACTAATGTATTGTGTGAAGTTTCAAGAAGCTAGCACAAACCGTGTTTGATTTAGAGTTCTAACTGCATCTGTCAATATAGGAGAAAACAGAGTGAAACCTAAAAATTCAAACTGTTACTGCAAACGAATGCTTCAACGTAAAAGAACGAAACTTGAGCATCCAAGTGGGATTGGTGTACTGATCATTACTTGAAAGTATCATGAAGATTGGATGAAAAAATATATGTTGAGTTTTCAGGAGACTCTAGTGTTTTGGAAGTTTGGCAACCCCTTCAATATGAGTGTTATTCGCCAGTCCCTGCTTTAGGCTACATCAAGAGGAAACAAACCTTAGAGATAGATCGTAGAACTAATGTATTGTGTCAAGTTTCAAGAAGCTAGCACAAACCGTGTTTGATTTAGAGTTCGAACGCATCTGTCAATATAGTAGAAAACAGAGTGAAACCTAAAAATTCAAACTGTTACTGCAAACGAACGCTTCAACCTAGGAGAATGAAACGTGGGCATCCAAGTTTGATTGGTGTACTGCTCATTACTTGAAAGTATCATGAAGGTCGGAAGCAAAAATTTATGTTGAGATTTCAGGAGACTCTAGTGTTTTGGCAGCCTAACAACGCCTTTCATTGAATGTGTCATTCACCAGTATCTGGATAAGGCTACATCAAGAGGAATCAAACCTTAGAAATAGAACGTAGAACTACTGTATTGTGTCAAGTTTCAAGAAGCTAGCACAAACCGTGTTTGATTTAGAGTTCTTACTGCATCTGTCAATATAGGAGAAAACAGAGTGAAACCTAAAAATTCAAACTGTTACTGCAAACGAATGCTTCAACGTAAAAGAATGAAACTTGAGCATCCAAGTGGGATTGGTGTACTGATCATTACTTGAAAGTATCATGAAGATTGGATGAAAAAATATAAGTTGAGATTTCAGGAGACTCTAGTGTTTTGGAAGTTTGGCAATCCCTTCAATATGAGTGTTATTCGCCAGTCCCTGCTTTAGGCTACATCAAGAGGAAACAAACCTTAGAGATAGAACGTAGAACTAATGTATTGTGTCAAGTTTCAAGAAGCTAGCACAAACCGTGTTTGATTTAGAGTTTGAACGTATCTGTCAATATAGTAGAAAACAGAGTGAAACCTAAAAATTCAAACTGTTACTGCAAACGAATGCTTCAACCTAGGAGAACGAAACTTGGGCTTCCAAGTTTGATTGGTGTACTGCTCATTACTTGAAAGTATCATGAAGGTCGGTAGCAAAAATTTATGTTGAGATTTCAGGAGACGCTAGTGTTTTGGCCGCCTAACAACGCCTTTCATGGAATGTGTCATTCACCAGTATCTGCTTAAGGCTACATCAAGAGGAAACAAACCTTAGAGATAGAACGTAGAACTACTGTATTGTGTCAAGTTTCAAGAAGCTAGCACAAACCGTGTTTGATTTAGAGTTCTAAATGCATCTGTCAATATAGGAGAAAACAGAGTGAAACCTAAAACTTCCAACTGTTACTGCAAACGAATGCTTCAACGTAAAAGAACGAAACTTGCGCATCCAAGTGGAATTGGTGTACTGATCATTACTTGAAAGTATCATGAAGATTGGATGAAAAAATATATGTTGAGATTTCAGGAGACTCTAGTGTTTTGGAAGTTTGGCAACTCCTTTCATTATAAGTGTTATTCGCCAGTCCCTGCTTTAGGCTACATCAAGAGGAAACAAACCTTAGAGATAGAACGTAGAACTAATGTATTGTGTCAAGTTTCAAGAAGCTAGCACAAACCGTGTTTGATATAGTTCGAACTGCATCTGTCAATATAGGAGAACACAGAGTTGAACCTAAAAATTCAAACTGTTACTGCAAACGAATGCTTCAACCTAGGAGAACGAAACTTGGGCATCCAAGTTTGATTGGTGTACTGCTCATTACTTGAAAGTATCATGAAGGTCGGAAGCAAAAATTTATGTTGAGATTTCAGGAGACTCTAGTGTTTTGGCAGCCTAACAACGCCTTTCATTGAATGTGTCATTCACCAGTATCTGCTTAAGTCTACATCAAGAGGAAACAAACCTTAGAGATAGAACCTAGAACTACTGTATTGTGTCAAGTTTCAAGAAGCTAGCACAAACCGTGTTTGATTTAGAGTTCTAACTGCATCTGTCAATATAGGAGAAAACAGAGTGAAACCTAAAAATTCAAACTGTTACTGCAAACAAATGCTTCAACGTAAAAGAACGAAACTTGAGCATCCAAGTGGGATTGGTGTACTGATCATTACTTGAAAGTATCATGAAGATTGGATGAAAAAATATATATTGAGATTTCAGGAGACTCTAGTGTTTTGGAAGTTTGGCAACTCCTTTCATTATAAGTGTTATTCGCCAGTCCCTGCTTTAGGCTACATCAAGAGGAAACAAAACTTAGAGATAGAAGGTAGAACTAATGTATTGTGTCAAGTTTCAAGAAGCTAGCACAAACCGTGTTTGATATAGTTCGAACTGCATCTGTCAATATAGGAGAACACAGAGTTGAACCTAAAAATTCAAACTGTTACTGCAAACGAATGCTTCAACCTAGGAGAACGAAACTTGGGCATCCAAGTTTGATTGGTGTACTGCTCATTACTTGAAAGTATCATGAAGTTCGGAAGCAAAAATTTATGTTGAGATTTCAGGAGACTCTAGTGTTTTGGAAGTTTGGCAACCCCTTCAATATGAGTGTTATTCGCCAGTCCCTGCTTTAGGCTACATCAAGAGGAAACAAACCTTAGAGATAGAACGTAGAACTAATGTATTGTGTCAAGTTTCAAGAAGCTAGCACAAACCGTGTTTGATTTAGAGTTCTAACTGCATCTGTCAATATAGGAGAAAACAGAGTGAAACCTAAAAATTCAAACTGTTACTGCAAACGAATGCTTCAACGTAAAAGAACGAAACTTGAGCATCCAAGTGGGATTGGTGTACTGATCATTACTTGAAAGTATCATGAAGATTGGATGAAAAAATATATGTTGAGATTTCAGGAGACTCTAGTGTTTTGGAAGTTTGGCAATCCCTTCAATATGAGTGTTATTCGCCAGTCCCTGCTTTAGGCTACATCAAGAGGAAACAAACCTTAGAGATAGAACGTAGAACTAATGTATTGTGTCAAGTTTCAAGAAGCTAGCACAAACCGTGTTTGATTTAGAGTTCGAACGTATCTGTCAATATAGTAGAAAACAGAGTGAAACCTAAAAATTCAAACTGTTACTGCAAACGAATGCTTCAACCTAGGAGAATGAAACTTGGGCTTCCAAGTTTGATTGGTGTACTGCTCATTACTTGAAAGTATCATGAAGGTCGGTAGCAAAAATTTATGTTGAGATTTCAGGAGACGCTAGTGTTTTGGCCGCCTAACAACGCCTTTCATTGAATGTGTCATTCACCAGTATCTGCTTAAGGCTACATCAAGAGGAAACAAACCTTAGAGATAGAACGTAGAACTACTGTATTGTGTCAAGTTTCAAGAAGCTAGCACAAACCGTGTTTGATTTAGAGTTCTAACTGCATCTGTCAATATAGGAGAAAACAGAGTGAAACCTAAAAATTCAAACTGTTACTGCAAACAAATGCTTCAACGTAAAAGAACGAAACTTGAGCATCCAAGTGGAATTGGTGTACTGATCATTACTTGAAAGTATCATGAAGATTGGATGAAAAAATATATATTGAGATTTCAGGAGACTCTAGTGTTTTGGAAGTTTGGCAATTCCTTTCATTATAAGTGTTATTCGCCAGTCCCTGCTTTAGGCTACATCAAGAGGAAACAAACCTTAGAGATAGAACGTAGAACTAATGTATTGTGTCAAGTTTCAAGAAGCTAGCACAAACCGTGTTTGATATAGTTCGAACTGCATCTGTCAATATAGGAGAACACAGAGTTGAACCTAAAAATTCAAACTGTTACTGCAAACGAATGCTTCAACCTAGGAGAACGAAACTTGGGCATCCAAGTTTGATTGGTGTACTGCTCATTACTTGAAAGTATCATGAAGGTCGGAAGCAAAAATTTATGTTGAGATTTCAGGAGACTCTAGTGTTTTGGCAGCCTAACAACGCCTTTCATTGAATGTGTCATTCACCAGTATCTGGTTAAGGCTACATCAAGAGGAATCAAACCTTAGAAATAGAACGTAGAACTACTGTATTGTGTCAAGTTTCAAGAAGCTAGCACAAACCGTGTTTGATTTAGAGTTCTAACTGCATCTGTCAATATAGGAGAAAACAGAGTGAAACCTAAAAACTTCAAACTGTTACTGCAAACGAATGCTTCATCCTAGGAGAACGAAAGTGGGCATCCAAGTTTGATTGGTGTACTGCTCATTACTTGAAAGTATCATGAAGTTCGGAAGCAAAAATTTATGTTGAGATTTCAGGAGACTCTAGTGTTTTGGAAGTTTGGCAACCCCTTCAATATGAGTGTTATTCGCCAGTCCCTGCTTTAGGCTACATCAAGAGGAAACAAACCTTAGAGATAGAACGTAGAACTAATGTATTGTGTGAAGTTTCAAGAAGCTAGCACAAACCGTGTTTGATTTAGAGTTCTAACTGCATCTGTCAATATAGGAGAAAACAGAGTGAAACCTAAAAATTCAAACTGTTACTGCAAACGAATGCTTCAACGTAAAAGAACGAAACTTGAGCATCCAAGTGGGATTGGTGTACTGATCATTACTTGAAAGTATCATGAAGATTGGATGAAAAAATATATGTTGAGTTTTCAGGAGACTCTAGTGTTTTGGAAGTTTGGCAACCCCTTCAATATGAGTGTTATTCGCCAGTCCCTGCTTTAGGCTACATCAAGAGGAAACAAACCTTAGAGATAGATCGTAGAACTAATGTATTGTGTCAAGTTTCATGAAGCTAGCACAAACCGTGTTTGATTTAGAGTTCGAACGCATCTGTCAATATAGTAGAAAACAGAGTGAAACCTAAAAATTCAAACTGTTACTGCAAACGAACGCTTCAACCTAGGAGAATGAAACGTGGGCATCCAAGTTTGATTGGTGTACTGCTCATTACTTGAAAGTATCATGAAGGTCGGAAGCAAAAATTTATGTTGAGATTTCAGGAGACTCTAGTGTTTTGGCAGCCTAACAACGCCTTTCATTGAATGTGTCATTCACCAGTATCTGGATAAGGCTACATCAAGAGGAATCAAACCTTAGAAATAGAACGTAGAACTACTGTATTGTGTCAAGTTTCAAGAAGCTAGCACAAACCGTGTTTGATTTAGAGTTCTTACTGCATCTGTCAATATAGGAGAAAACAGAGTGAAACCTAAAAATTCAAACTGTTACTGCAAACGAATGCTTCAACGTAAAAGAATGAAACTTGAGCATCCAAGTGGGATTGGTGTACTGATCATTACTTGAAAGTATCATGAAGATTGGATGAAAAAATATAAGTTGAGATTTCAGGAGACTCTAGTGTTTTGGAAGTTTGGCAATCCCTTCAATATGAGTGTTATTCGCCAGTCCCTGCTTTAGGCTACATCAAGAGGAAACAAACCTTAGAGATAGAACGTAGAACTAATGTATTGTGTCAAGTTTCAAGAAGCTAGCACAAACCGTGTTTGATTTAGAGTTCGAACGTATCTGTCAATATAGTAGAAAACAGAGTGAAACCTAAAAATTCAAACTGTTACTGCAAACGAATGCTTCAACCTAGGAGAACGAAACTTGGGCTTCCAAGTTTGATTGGTGTACTGCTCATTACTTGAAAGTATCATGAAGGTCGGTAGCAAAAATTTATGTTGAGATTTCAGGAGACGCTAGTGTTTTGGCCGCCTAACAACGCCTTTCATGGAATGTGTCATTCACCAGTATCTGCTTAAGGCTACATCAAGAGGAAACAAACCTTAGAGATAGAACGTAGAACTACTGTATTGTGTCAAGTTTCAAGAAGCTAGCACAAACCGTGTTTGATTTAGAGTTCTAAATGCATCTGTCAATATAGGAGAAAACAGAGTGAAACCTAAAACTTCCAACTGTTACTGCAAACGAATGCTTCAACGTAAAAGAACGAAACTTGCGCATCCAAGTGGAATTGGTGTACTGATCATTACTTGAAAGTATCATGAAGATTGGATGAAAAAATATATGTTGAGATTTCAGGAGACTCTAGTGTTTTGGAAGTTTGGCAACTCCTTTCATTATAAGTGTTATTCGCCAGTCCCTGCTTTAGGCTACATCAAGAGGAAACAAACCTTAGAGATAGAACGTAGAACTAATGTATTGTGTCAAGTTTCAAGAAGCTAGCACAAACCGTGTTTGATATAGTTCGAACTGCATCTGTCAATATAGGAGAACACAGAGTTGAACCTAAAAATTCAAACTGTTACTGCAAACGAATGCTTCAACCTAGGAGAACGAAACTTGGGCATCCAAGTTTGATTGGTGTACTGCTCATTACTTGAAAGTATCATGAAGGTCGGAAGCAAAAATTTATGTTGAGATTTCAGGAGACTCTAGTGTTTTGGCAGCCTAACAACGCCTTTCATTGAATGTGTCATTCACCAGTATCTCCTTAAGTCTACATCAAGAGGAAACAAACCTTAGAGATAGAACCTAGAACTACTGTATTGTGTCAAGTTTCAAGAAGCTAGCACAAACCGTGTTTGATTTAGAGTTCTAACTGCATCTGTCAATATAGGAGAAAACAGAGTGAAACCTAAAAATTCAAACTGTTACTGCAAACAAATGCTTCAACGTAAAAGAACGAAACTTGAGCATCCAAGTGGGATTGGTGTACTGATCATTACTTGAAAGTATCATGAAGATTGGATGAAAAAATATATATTGAGATTTCAGGAGACTCTAGTGTTTTGGAAGTTTGGCAACTCCTTTCATTATAAGTGTTATTCGCCAGTCCCTGCTTTAGGCTACATCAAGAGGAAACAAACCTTAGAGATAGAACGTAGAACTAATGTATTGTGTCAAGTTTCAAGAAGCTAGCACAAACCGTGTTTGATATAGTTCGAACTGCATCTGTCAATATAGGAGAACACAGAGTTGAACCTAAAAATTCAAACTGTTACTGCAAACGAATGCTTCAACCTAGGAGAACGAAACTTGGGCATCCAAGTTTGATTGGTGTACTGCTCATTACTTGAAAGTATCATGAAGTTCGGAAGCAAAAATTTATGTTGAGATTTCAGGAGACTCTAGTGTTTTGGAAGTTTGGCAACCCCTTCAATATGAGTGTTATTCGCCAGTCCCTGCTTTAGGCTACATCAAGAGGAAACAAACCTTAGAGATAGAACGTAGAACTAATGTATTGTGTCAAGTTTCAAGAAGCTAGCACAAACCGTGTTTGATTTAGAGTTCTAACTGCATCTGTCAATATAGGAGAAAACAGAGTGAAACCTAAAAATTCAAACTGTTACTGCAAACGAATGCTTCAACGTAAAAGAACGAAACTTGAGCATCCAAGTGGGATTGGTGTACTGATCATTACTTGAAAGTATCATGAAGATTGGATGAAAAAATATATGTTGAGATTTCAGGAGACTCTAGTGTTTTGGAAGTTTGGCAATCCCTTCAATATGAGTGTTATTCGCCAGTCCCTGCTTTAGGCTACATCAAGAGGAAACAAACCTTAGAGATAGAACGTAGAACTAATGTATTGTGTCAAGTTTCAAGAAGCTAGCACAAACCGTGTTTGATTTAGAGTTCGAACGTATCTGTCAATATAGTAGAAAACAGAGTGAAACCTAAAAATTCAAACTGTTACTGCAAACGAATGCTTCAACCTAGGAGAATGAAACTTGGGCTTCCAAGTTTGATTGGTGTACTGCTCATTACTTGAAAGTATCATGAAGGTCGGTAGCAAAAATTTATGTTGAGATTTCAGGAGACGCTAGTGTTTTGGCCGCCTAACAACGCCTTTCATTGAATGTGTCATTCACCAGTATCTGCTTAAGGCTACATCAAGAGGAAACAAACCTTAGAGATAGAACGTAGAACTACTGTATTGTGTCAAGTTTCAAGAAGCTAGCACAAACCGTGTTTGATTTAGAGTTCTAACTGCATCTGTCAATATAGGAGAAAACAGAGTGAAACCTAAAAATTCAAACTGTTACTGCAAACAAATGCTTCAACGTAAAAGAACGAAACTTGAGCATCCAAGTGGGATTGGTGTACTGATCATTACTTGAAAGTATCATGAAGATTGGATGAAAAAATATATATTGAGATTTCAGGAGACTCTAGTGTTTTGGAAGTTTGGCAATTCCTTTCATTATAAGTGTTATTCGCCAGTCCCTGCTTTAGGCTACATCAAGAGGAAACAAACCTTAGAGATAGAACGTAGAACTAATGTATTGTGTCAAGTTTCAAGAAGCTAGCACAAACCGTGTTTGATATAGTTCGAACTGCATCTGTCAATATAGGAGAACACAGAGTTGAACCTAAAAATTCAAACTGTTACTGCAAACGAATGCTTCAACCTAGGAGAACGAAACTTGGGCATCCAAGTTTGATTGGTGTACTGCTCATTACTTGAAAGTATCATGAAGGTCGGAAGCAAAAATTTATGTTGAGATTTCAGGAGACTCTAGTGTTTTGGCAGCCTAACAACGCCTTTCATTGAATGTGTCATTCACCAGTATCTGGTTAAGGCTACATCAAGAGGAATCAAACCTTAGAAATAGAACGTAGAACTACTGTATTGTGTCAAGTTTCAAGAAGCTAGCACAAACCGTGTTTGATTTAGAGTTCTAACTGCATCTGTCAATATAGGAGAAAACAGAGTGAAACCTAAAAACTTCAAACTGTTACTGCAAACGAATGCTTCATCCTAGGAGAACGAAATTGGGCATCCAAGTTTGATTGGTGTACTGCTCATTACTTGAAAGTATCATGAAGTTCGGAAGCAAAAATTTATGTTGAGATTTCAGGAGACTCTAGTGTTTTGGAAGTTTGGCAACCCCTTCAATATGAGTGTTATTCGCCAGTCCCTGCTTTAGGCTACATCAAGAGGAAACAAACCTTAGAGATAGAACGTAGAACTAATGTATTGTGTGAAGTTTCAAGAAGCTAGCACAAACCGTGTTTGATTTAGAGTTCTAACTGCATCTGTCAATATAGGAGAAAACAGAGTGAAACCTAAAAATTCAAACTGTTACTGCAAACGAATGCTTCAACGTAAAAGAACGAAACTTGAGCATCCAAGTGGGATTGGTGTACTGATCATTACTTGAAAGTATCATGAAGATTGGATGAAAAAATATATGTTGAGATTTCAGGAGACTCTAGTGTTTTGGAAGTTTGGCAACCCCTTCAATATGAGTGTTATTCGCCAGTCCCTGCTTTAGGCTACATCAAGAGGAAACAAACCTTAGAGATAGATCGTAGAACTAATGTATTGTGTCAAGTTTCAAGAAGCTAGCACAAACCGTGTTTGATTTAGAGTTCGAACGCATCTGTCAATATAGTAGAAAACAGAGTGAAACCTAAAAATTCAAACTGTTACTGCAAACGAACGCTTCAACCTAGGAGAATGAAACGTGGGCATCCAAGTTTGATTGGTGTACTGCTCATTACTTGAAAGTATCATGAAGGTCGGAAGCAAAAATTTATGTTGAGATTTCAGGAGACTCTAGTGTTTTGGCAGCCTAACAACGCCTTTCATTGAATGTGTCATTCACCAGTATCTGGATAAGGCTACATCAAGAGGAATCAAACCTTAGAAATAGAACGTAGAACTACTGTATTGTGTCAAGTTTCAAGAAGCTAGCACAAACCGTGTTTGATTTAGAGTTCTTACTGCATCTGTCAATATAGGAGAAAACAGAGTGAAACCTAAAAATTCAAACTGTTACTGCAAACGAATGCTTCAACATAAAAGAATGAAACTTGAGCATCCAAGTGGGATTGGTGTACTGATCATTACTTGAAAGTATCATGAAGATTGGATGAAAAAATATATGTTGAGATTTCAGGAGACTCTAGTGTTTTGGAAGTTTGGCAATCCCTTCAATATGAGTGTTATTCGCCAGTCCCTGCTTTAGGCTACATCAAGAGGAAACAAACCTTAGAGATAGAACGTAGAACTAATGTATTGTGTCAAGTTTCAAGAAGCTAGCACAAACCGTGTTTGATTTAGAGTTCGAACGTATCTGTCAATATAGTAGAAAACAGAGTGAAACCTAAAAATTCAAACTGTTACTGCAAACGAATGCTTCAACCTAGGAGAACGAAACTTGGGCTTCCAAGTTTGATTGGTGTACTGCTCATTACTTGAAAGTATCATGAAGGTCGGTAGCAAAAATTTATGTTGAGATTTCAGGAGACGCTAGTGTTTTGGCCGCCTAACAACGCCTTTCATGAATGTGTCATTCACCAGTATCTGCTTAAGGCTACATCAAGAGGAAACAAACCTTAGAGATAGAACGTAGAACTACTGTATTGTGTCAAGTTTCAAGAAGCTAGCACAAACCGTGTTTGATTTAGAGTTCTAAATGCATCTGTCAATATAGGAGAAAACAGAGTGAAACCTAAAAATTCAAACTGTTACTGCAAACGAATGCTTCAACGTAAAAGAACGAAACTTGCGCATCCAAGTGGAATTGGTGTACTGATCATTACTTGAAAGTATCATGAAGATTGGATGAAAAAATATATGTTGAGATTTCAGGAGACTCTAGTGTTTTGGAAGTTTGGCAACTCCTTTCATTATAAGTGTTATTCGCCAGTCCCTGCTTTAGGCTACATCAAGAGGAAACAAACCTTAGAGATAGAACGTAGAACTAATGTATTGTGTCAAGGTTCAAGAAGCTAGCACAAACCGTGTTTGATATAGTTCGAACTGCATCTGTCAATATAGGAGAACACAGAGTTGAACCTAAAAATTCAAACTGTTACTGCAAACGAATGCTTCAACCTAGGAGAACGAAACTTGGGCATCCAAGTTTGATTGGTGTACTGCTCATTACTTGAAAGTATCATGAAGGTCGGAAGCAAAAATTTATGTTGAGATTTCAGGAGACTCTAGTGTTTTGGCAGCCTAACAACGCCTTTCATTGAATGTGTCATTCACCAGTATCTGCTTACGTCTACATCAAGAGGAAACAAACCTTAGAGATAGAACCTAGAACTACTGTATTGTGTCAAGTTTCAAGAAGCTAGCACAAACCGTGTTTGATTTAGAGTTCTAACTGCATCTGTCAATATAGGAGAAAACAGAGTGAAACCTAAAAATTCAAACTGTTACTGCAAACAAATGCTTCAACGTAAAAGAACGAAACTTGAGCATCCAAGTGGGATTGGTGTACTGATCATTACTTGAAAGTATCATGAAGATTGGATGAAAAAATATATATTGAGATTTCAGGAGACTCTAGTGTTTTGGAAGTTTGGCAACTCCTTTCATTATAAGTGTTATTCGCCAGTCCCTGCTTTAGGCTACATCAAGAGGAAACAAACCTTAGAGATAGAACGTAGAACTAATGTATTGTGTCAAGTTTCAAGAAGCTAGCACAAACCGTGTTTGATATAGTTCGAACTGCATCTGTCAATATAGGAGAACACAGAGTTGAACCTAAAAATTCAAACTGTTACTGCAAACGAATGCTTCAACCTAGGAGAACGAAACTTGGGCATCCAAGTTTGATTGGTGTACTGCTCATTACTTGAAAGTATCATGAAGGTCGGAAGCAAAAATTTATGTTGAGATTTCAGGAGACTCTAGTGTTTTGGCAGCCTAACAACGCCTTTCATTGAATGTGTCATTCACCAGTATCTGGTTAAGGCTACATCAAGAGGAATCAAACCTTAGAAATAGAACGTAGAACTACTGTATTGTGTCAAGTTTCAAGAAGCTAGCACAAACCGTGTTTGATTTAGAGTTCTAACTGCATCTGTCAATATAGGAGAAAACAGAGTGAAACCTAAAAACTTCAAACTGTTACTGCAAACGAATGCTTCATCCTAGGAGAACGAAACTTGGGCATCCAAGTTTGATTGGTGTACTGCTCATTACTTGAAAGTATCATGAAGTTCGGAAGCAAAAATTTATGTTGAGATTTCAGGAGACTCTAGTGTTTTGGAAGTTTGGCAACCCCTTCAATATGAGTGTTATACGCCAGTCCCTGCTTTAGGCTACATCAAGAGGAAACAAACCTTAGAGATAGAACGTAGAACTAATGTATTGTGTGAAGTTTCAAGAAGCTAGCACATACCGTGTTTGATTTAGAGTTCTAACTTCATCTGTCAATATAGGAGAAAACAGAGTGAAACCTAAAAATTCAAACTGTTACTGCAAACGAATGCTTCAACGTAAAAGAACGAAACTTGAGCATCCAAGTGGGATTGGTGTACTGATCATTACTTGAAAGTATCATGAAGATTGGATGAAAAAATATATGTTGAGATTTCAGGAGACTCTAGTGTTTTGGAAGTTTGGCAATCCCTTCAATATGAGTGTTATTCGCCAGTCCCTGCTTTAGGCTACATCAAGAGGAAACAAACCTTAGAGATAGAACGTAGAACTAATGTATTGTGTCAAGTTTCAAGAAGCTAGCACAAACCGTGTTTGATTTAGAGTTCGAACGTATCTGTCAATATAGTAGAAAACAGAGTGAAACCTAAAAATTCAAACTGTTACTGCAAACGAATGCTTCAACCTAGGAGAATGAAACTTGGGCTTCCAAGTTTGATTGGTGTACTGCTCATTACTTGAAAGTATCATGAAGGTCGGTAGCAAAAATTTATGTTGAGATTTCAGGAGACGCTAGTGTTTTGGCCGCCTAACAACGCCTTTCATTGAATGTGTCATTCACCAGTATCTGCTTAAGGCTACATCAAGAGGAAACAAACCTTAGAGATAGAACGTAGAACTACTGTATTGTGTCAAGTTTCAAGAAGCTAGCACAAACCGTGTTTGATTTAGAGTTCTAACTGCATCTGTCAATATAGGAGAAAACAGAGTGAAACCTAAAAATTCAAACTGTTACTGCAAACAAATGCTTCAACGTAAAAGAACGAAACTTGAGCATCCAAGTGGGATTGGTGTACTGATCATTACTTGAAAGTATCATGAAGATTGGATGAAAAAATATATATTGAGATTTCAGGAGACTCTAGTGTTTTGGAAGTTTGGCAACTCCTTTCATTATAAGTGTTATTCGCCAGTCCCTGCTTTAGGCTACATCAAGAGGAAACAAACCTTAGAGATAGAACGTAGAACTAATGTATTGTGTCAAGTTTCAAGAAGCTAGCACAAACCGTGTTTGATATAGTTCGAACTGCATCTGTCAATATAGGAGAACACAGAGTTGAACCTAAAAATTCAAACTGTTACTGCAAACGAATGCTTCAACCTAGGAGAACGAAACTTGGGCATCCAAGTTTGATTGGTGTACTGCTCATTACTTGAAAGTATCATGAAGGTCGGAAGCAAAAATTTATGTTGAGATTTCAGGAGACTCTAGTGTTTTGGCAGCCTAACAACGCCTTTCATTGAATGTGTCATTCACCAGTATCTGGTTAAGGCTACATCAAGAGGAATCAAACCTTAGAAATAGAACGTAGAACTACTGTATTGTGTCAAGTTTCAAGAAGCTAGCACAAACCGTGTTTGATTTAGAGTTCTAACTGCATCTGTCAATATAGGAGAAAACAGAGTGAAACCTAAAAACTTCAAACTGTTACTGCAAACGAATGCTTCATCCTAGGAGAACGAAATTGGGCATCCAAGTTTGATTGGTGTACTGCTCATTACTTGAAAGTATCATGAAGTTCGGAAGCAAAAATTTATGTTGAGATTTCAGGAGACTCTAGTGTTTTGGAAGTTTGGCAACCCCTTCAATATGAGTGTTATTCGCCAGTCCCTGCTTTAGGCTACATCAAGAGGAAACAAACCTTAGAGATAGAACATAGAACTAATGTATTGTGTGAAGTTTCAAGAAGCTAGCACAAACCGTGTTTGATTTAGAGTTCTAACTGCATCTGTCAATATAGGAGAAAACAGAGTGAAACCTAAAAATTCAAACTGTTACTGCAAACGAATGCTTCAACGTAAAAGAACGAAACTTGAGCATCCAAGTGGGATTGGTGTACTGATCATTACTTGAAAGTATCATGAAGATTGGATGAAAAAATATATGTTGAGATTTCAGGAGACTCTAGTGTTTTGGAAGTTTGGCAACCCCTTCAATATGAGTGTTATTCGCCAGTCCCTGCTTTAGGCTACATCAAGAGGAAACAAACCTTAGAGATAGATCGTAGAACTAATGTATTGTGTCAAGTTTCAAGAAGCTAGCACAAACCGTGTTTGATTTAGAGTTCGAACGCATCTGTCAATATAGTAGAAAACAGAGTGAAACCTAAAAATTCAAACTGTTACTGCAAACGAACGCTTCAACCTAGGAGAATGAAACGTGGGCATCCAAGTTTGATTGGTGTACTGCTCATTACTTGAAAGTATCATGAAGGTCGGAAGCAAAAATTTATGTTGAGATTTCAGGAGACTCTAGTGTTTTGGCAGCCTAACAACGCCTTTCATTGAATGTGTCATTCACCAGTATCTGGTTAAGGCTACATCAAGAGGAATCAAACCTTAGAAATAGAACGTAGAACTACTGTATTGTGTCAAGTTTCAAGAAGCTAGCACAAACCGTGTTTGATTTAGAGTTCTAACTGCATCTGTCAATATAGGAGAAAACAGAGTGAAACCTAAAAATTCAAACTGTTACTGCAAACGAATGCTTCAACGTAAAAGAACGAAACTTGAGCATCCAAGTGGGATTGGTGTACTGATCATTACTTGAAAGTATCATGAAGATTGGATGAAAAAATATATGTTGAGATTTCAGGAGACTCTAGTGTTTTGGAAGTTTGGCAACTCCTTTCATTATAAGTGTTATTCGCCAGTCCCTGCTTTAGGCTACATCAAGAGGAAACAAACCTTAGAGATAGAACGTAGAACTAATGTATTGTGTCAAGTTTCAAGAAGCTAGCACAAACCGTGTTTGATATAGTTCGAACTGCATCTGTCAATATAGGAGAACACAGAGTTGAACCTAAAAATTCAAACTGTTACTGCAAACGAATGCTTCAACCTAGGAGAACGAAACTTGGGCATCCAAGTATGATTGGTGTACTGCTCATTACTTGAAAGTATCATGAAGGTCGGAAGCAAAAATTTATGTTGAGATTTCAGGAGACTCTAGTGTTTTGGCAGCCTAACAACGCCTTTCATTGAATGTGTCATTCACCAGTATCTGCTTACGTCTACATCAAGAGGAAACAAACCTTAGAGATAGAACCTAGAACTACTGTATTGTGTCAAGTTTCAAGAAGCTAGCACAAACCGTGTTTGATTTAGAGTTCTAACTGCATCTGTCAATATAGGAGAAAACAGAGTGAAACCTAAAAATTCAAACTGTTACTGCAAACAAATGCTTCAACGTAAAAGAACGAAACTTGAGCATCCAAGTGGGATTGGTGTACTGATCATTACTTGAAAGTATCATGAAGATTGGATGAAAAAATATATATTGAGATTTCAGGAGACTCTAGTGTTTTGGAAGTTTGGCAACTCCTTTCATTATAAGTGTTATTCGCCAGTCCCTGCTTTAGGCTACATCAAGAGGAAACAAACCTTAGAGATAGAACGTAGAACTAATGTATTGTGTCAAGTTTCAAGAAGCTAGCACAAACCGTGTTTGATATAGTTCGAACTGCATCTGTCAATATAGGAGAACACAGAGTTGAACCTAAAAATTCAAACTGTTACTGCAAACGAATGCTTCAACCTAGGAGAACGAAACTTGGGCATCCAAGTTTGATTGGTGTACTGCTCATTACTTGAAAGTATCATGAAGGTCGGAAGCAAAAATTTATGTTGAGATTTCAGGAGACTCTAGTGTTTTGGCAGCCTAACAACGCCTTTCATTGAATGTGTCATTCACCAGTATCTGGTTAAGGCTACATCAAGAGGAATCAAACCTTAGAAATAGAACGTAGAACTACTGTATTGTGTCAAGTTTCAAGAAGCTAGCACAAACCGTGTTTGATTTAGAGTTCTAACTGCATCTGTCAATATAGGAGAAAACAGAGTGAAACCTAAAAACTTCAAACTGTTACTGCAAACGAATGCTTCATCCTAGGAGAACGAAACTTGGGCATCCAAGTTTGATTGGTGTACTGCTCATTACTTGAAAGTATCATGAAGTTCGGAAGCAAAAATTTATGTTGAGATTTCAGGAGACTCTAGTGTTTTGGAAGTTTGGCAACCCCTTCAATATGAGTGTTATTCGCCAGTCCCTGCTTTAGGCTACATCAAGAGGAAACAAACCTTAGAGATAGAACGTAGAACTAATGTATTGTGTGAAGTTTCAAGAAGCTAGCACAAACCGTGTTTGATTTAGAGTTCTAACTGCATCTGTCAATATAGGAGAAAACAGAGTGAAACCTAAAAATTCAAACTGTTACTGCAAACGAATGCTTCAACGTAAAAGAACGAAACTTGAGCATCCAAGTGGGATTGGTGTACTGATCATTACTTGAAAGTATCATGAAGATTGGATGAAAAAATATATGTTGAGATTTCAGGAGACTCTAGTGTTTTGGAAGTTTGGCAACCCCTTCAATATGAGTGTTATTCGCCAGTCCCTGCTTTAGGCTACATCAAGAGGAAACAAACCTTAGAGATAGATCGTAGAACTAATGTATTGTGTCAAGTTTCAAGAAGCTAGCACAAACCGTGTTTGATTTAGAGTTCGAACGCATCTGTCAATATAGTAGAAAACAGAGTGAAACCTAAAAATTCAAACTGTTACTGCAAACAAACGCTTCAACCTAGGAGAATGAAACGTGGGCATCCAAGTTTGATTGGTGTACTGCTCATTACTTGAAAGTATCATGAAGGTCGGAAGCAAAAATTTATGTTGAGATTTCAGGAGACTCTAGTGTTTTGGCAGCCTAACAACGCCTTTCATTGAATGTGTCATTCACCAGTATCTGGATAAGGCTACATCAAGAGGAATCAAACCTTAGAAATAGAACGTAGAACTACTGTATTGTGTCAAGTTTCAAGAAGCTAGCACAAACCGTGTTTGATTTAGAGTTCTTACTGCATCTGTCAATATAGGAGAAAACAGACTGAAACCTAAAAATTCAAACTGTTACTGCAAACGAATGCTTCAACGTAAAAGAATGAAACTTGAGCATCCAAGTGGGATTGGTGTACTGATCATTACTTGAAAGTATCATGAAGATTGGATGAAAAAATATAAGTTGAGATTTCAGGAGACTCTAGTGTTTTGGAAGTTTGGCAATCCCTTCAATATGAGTGTTATTCGCCAGTCCCTGCTTTAGGCTACATCAAGAGGAAACAAACCTTAGAGATAGAACGTAGAACTACTGTATTGTGTCAAGTTTCAAGAAGCTAGCACAAACCGTGTTTGATTTAGAGTTCGAACGTATCTGTCAATATAGTAGAAAACAGAGTGAAACCTAAAAATTCAAACTGTTACTGCAAACGAATGCTTCAACCTAGGAGAACGAAACTTGGGCTTCCAAGTTTGATTGGTGTACTGCTCATTACTTGAAAGTATCATGAAGGTCGGTAGCAAAAATTTATGTTGAGATTTCAGGAGACGCTAGTGTTTTGGCCGCCTAACAACGCCTTTCATGGAATGTGTCATTCACCAGTATCTGCTTAAGGCTACATCAAGAGGAAACAAACCTTAGAGATAGAACCTAGAACTACTGTATTGTGTCAAGTTTCAAGAAGCTAGCACAAACCGTGTTTGATTTAGAGTTCTAAATGCATCTGTCAATATAGGAGAAAACAGAGTGAAACCTAAAAATTCAAACTGTTACTGCAAACGAATGCTTCAACGTAAAAGAACGAAACTTGCGCATCCAAGTGGAATTGGTGTACTGATCATTACTTGAAAGTATCATGAAGATTGGATGAAAAAATATATGTTGAGATTTCAGGAGACTCTAGTGTTTTGGAAGTTTGGCAACTCCTTTCATTATAAGAGTTATTCGCCAGTCCCTGCTTTAGGCTACATCAAGAGGAAACAAACCTTAGAGATAGAACGTAGAACTAATGTATTGTGTCAAGTTTCAAGAAGCTAGCACAAACCGTGTTTGATATAGTTCGAACTGCATCTGTCAATATAGGAGAACACAGAGTTGAACCTAAAAATTCAAACTGTTACTGCAAACGAATGCTTCAACCTAGGAGAACGAAACTTGGGCATCCAAGTTTGATTGGTGTACTGCTCATTACTTGAAAGTATCATGAAGGTCGGAAGCAAAAATTTATGTTGAGATTTCAGGAGACTCTAGTGTTTTGGCAGCCTAACAACGCCTTTCATTGAATGTGTCATTCACCAGTATCTGCTTAAGTCTACATCAAGAGGAAACAAACCTTAGAGATAGAACCTAGAACTACTGTATTGTGTCAAGTTTCAAGAAGCTAGCACAAACCGTGTTTGATTTAGAGTTCTTACTGCATCTGTCAATATAGGAGAAAACAGAGTGAAACCTAAAAATTCAAACTGTTACTGCAAACAAATGCTTCAACGTAAAAGAACGAAACTTGAGCATCCAAGTGGGATTGGTGTACTGATCATTACTTGAAAGTATCATGAAGATTGGATGAAAAAATATATATTGAGATTTCAGGAGACTCTAGTGTTTTGGAAGTTTGGCAACTCCTTTCATTATAAGTGTTATTCGCCAGTCCCTGCTTTCGGCTACATCAAGAGGAAACAAACCTTAGAGATAGAACGTAGAACTAATGTACTGTGTCAAGTTTCAAGAAGCTAGCACAAACCGTGTTTGATATAGTTCGAACTGCATCTGTCAATATAGGAGAACACAGAGTTGAACCTAAAAATTCAAACTGTTACTGCAAACGAATGCTTCAACCTAGGAGCACGAAACTTGGGCATCCAAGTTTGATTGGTGTACTGCTCATTACTTGAAAGTATCATGAAGGTCGGAAGCAAAAATTTATGTTGAGATTTCAGGAGACTCTAGTGTTTTGGCAGCCTAACAACGCCTTTCATTGAATGTGTCATTCACCAGTATCTGGTTAAGGCTACATCAAGAGGAATCAAACCTTAGAAATAGAACGTAGAACTACTGTATTGTGTCAAGTTTCAAGAAGCTAGCACAAACCGTGTTTGATTTAGAGTTCTAACTGCATCTGTCAATATAGGAGAAAACAGAGTGAAACCTAAAAACTTCAAACTGTTACTGCAAACGAATGCTTCATCCTAGGAGAACGAAACTTGGGCATCCAAGTTTGATTGGTGTACTGCTCATTACTTGAAAGTATCATGAAGTTCGGAAGCAAAAATTTATGTTGAGATTTCAGGAGACTCTAGTGTTTTGGAAGTTTGGCAACCCCTTCAATATGAGTGTTATTCGCCAGTCCCTGCTTTAGGCTACATCAAGAGGAAACAAACCTTAGAGATAGAACGTAGAACTAATGTATTGTGTGAAGTTTCAAGAAGCTAGCACAAACCGTGTTTGATTTAGAGTTCTAACTGCATCTGTCAATATAGGAGAAAACAGAGTGAAACCTAAAAATTCAAACTGTTACTGCAAACGAATGCTTCAACGTAAAAGAACGAAACTTGAGCATCCAAGTGGGATTGGTGTACTGATCATTACTTGAAAGTATCATGAAGATTGGATGAAAAAATATATGTTGAGATTTCAGGAGACTCTAGTGTTTTGGAAGTTTGGCAACCCCTTCAATATGAGTGTTATTCGCCAGTCCCTGCTTTAGGCTACATCAAGAGGAAACAAACCTTAGAGATAGATCGTAGAACTAATGTATTGTGTCAAGTTTCAAGAAGCTAGCACAAACCGTGTTTGATTTAGAGTTCGAACGCATCTGTCAATATAGTAGAAAACAGAGTGAAACCTAAAAATTCAAACTGTTACTGCAAACGAACGCTTCAACCTAGGAGAATGAAACGTGGGCATCCAAGTTTGATTGGTGTACTGCTCATTACTTGAAAGTATCATGAAGGTCGGAAGCAAAAATTTATGTTGAGATTTCAGGAGACTCTAGTGTTTTGGCAGCCTAACAACGCCTTTCATTGAATGTGTCATTCACCAGTATCTGGATAAGGCTACATCAAGAGGAATCAAACCTTAGAAATAGAACGTAGAACTACTGTATTGTGTCAAGTTTCAAGAAGCTAGCACAAACCGTGTTTGATTTAGAGTTCTTACTGCATCTGTCAATATAGGAGAAAACAGAGTGAAACCTAAAAATTCAAACTGTTACTGCAAACGAATGCTTCAACGTAAAAGAATGAAACTTGAGCATCCAAGTGGGATTGGTGTACTGATCATTACTTGAAAGTATCATGAAGATTGGATGAAAAAATATATGTTGAGATTTCAGGAGACTCTAGTGTTTTGGAAGTTTGGCAATCCCTTCAATATGAGTGTTATTCGCCAGTCCCTGCTTTAGGCTACATCAAGAGGAAACAAACCTTAGAGATAGAACGTAGAACTAATGTATTGTGTCAAGTTTCAAGAAGCTAGCACAAACCGTGTTTGATTTAGAGTTCGAACGTATCTGTCAATATAGTAGAAAACAGAGTGAAACCTAAAAATTCAAACTGTTACTGCAAACGAATGCTTCAACCTAGGAGAACGAAACTTGGGCTTCCAAGTTTGATTGGTGTACTGCTCATTACTTGAAAGTATCATGAAGGTCGGTAGCAAAAATTTATGTTGAGATTTCAGGAGACGCTAGTGTTTTGGCCGCCTAACAACGCCTTTCATGGAATGTGTCATTCACCAGTATCTGCTTAAGGCTACATCAAGAGGAAACAAACCTTAGAGATAGAACGTAGAACTACTGTATTGTGTCAAGTTTCAAGAAGCTAGCACAAACCGTGTTTGATTTAGAGTTCTAAATGCATCTGTCAATATAGGAGAAAACAGAGTGAAACCTAAAAATTCAAACTGTTACTGCAAACGAATGCTTCAACGTAAAAGAACGAAACTTGCGCATCCAAGTGGAATTGGTGTACTGATCATTACTTGAAAGTATCATGAAGATTGGATGAAAAAATATATGTTGAGATTTCAGGAGACTCTAGTGTTTTGGAAGTTTGGCAACTCCTTTCATTATAAGTGTTATTCGCCAGTCCCTGCTTTAGGCTACATCAAGAGGAAACAAACCTTAGAGATAGAACGTAGAACTAATGTATTGTGTCAAGTTTCAAGAAGCTAGCACAAACCGTGTTTGATATAGTTCGAACTGCATCTGTCAATATAGGAGAACACAGAGTTGAACCTAAAAATTCAAACTGTTACTGCAAACGAATGCTTCAACCTAGGAGAACGAAACTTGGGCATCCAAGTTTGATTGGTGTACTGCTCATTACTTGAAAGTATCATGAAGGTCGGAAGCAAAAATTTATGTTGAGATTTCAGGAGACTCTAGTGTTTTGGCAGCCTAACAACGCCTTTCATTGAATGTGTCATTCACCAGTATCTGCTTAAGTCTACATCAAGAGGAAACAAACCATAGAGATAGAACCTAGAACTACTGTATTGTGTCAAGTTTCAAGAAGCTAGCACAAACCGTGTTTGATTTAGAGTTCTTACTGCATCTGTCAATATAGGAGAAAACAGAGTGAAACCTAAAAATTCAAACTGTTACTGCAAACAAATGCTTCAACGTAAAAGAACGAAACTTGAGCATCCAAGTGGGATTGGTGTACTGATCATTACTTGAAAGTATCATGAAGATTGGATGAAAAAATATATATTGAGATTTCAGGAGACTCTAGTGTTTTGGAAGTTTGGCAACTCCTTTCATTATAAGTGTTATTCGCCAGTCCCTGCTTTCGGCTACATCAAGAGGAAACAAACCTTAGAGATAGAACGTAGAACTAATGTACTGTGTCAAGTTTCAAGAAGCTAGCACAAACCGTGTTTGATATAGTTCGAACTGCATCTGTCAATATAGGAGAACACAGAGTTGAACCTAAAAATTCAAACTGTTACTGCAAACGAATGCTTCAACCTAGGAGCACGAAACTTGGGCATCCAAGTTTGATTGGTGTACTGCTCATTACTTGAAAGTATCATGAAGGTCGGAAGCAAAAATTTATGTTGAGATTTCAGGAGACTCTAGTGTTTTGGCAGCCTAACAACGCCTTTCATTGAATGTGTCATTCACCAGTATCTGGTTAAGGCTACATCAAGAGGAATCAAACCTTAGAAATAGAACGTAGAACTACTGTATTGTGTCAAGTTTCAAGAAGCTAGCACAAACCGTGTTTGATTTAGAGTTCTAACTGCATCTGTCAATATAGGAGAAAACAGAGTGAAACCTAAAAACTTCAAACTGTTACTGCAAACGAATGCTTCATCCTAGGAGAACGAAACTTGGGCATCCAAGTTTGATTGGTGTACTGCTCATTACTTGAAAGTATCATGAAGTTCGGAAGCAAAAATTTATGTTGAGATTTCAGGAGACTCTAGTGTTTTGGAAGTTTGGCAACCCCTTCAATATGAGTGTTATTCGCCAGTCCCTGCTTTAGGCTACATCAAGAGGAAACAAACCTTAGAGATAGAACGTAGAACTAATGTATTGTGTGAAGTTTCAAGAAGCTAGCACAAACCGTGTTTGATTTAGAGTTCTAACTGCATCTGTCAATATAGGAGAAAACAGAGTGAAACCTAAAAATTCAAACTGTTACTGCAAACGAATGCTTCAACGTAAAAGAACGAAACTTGAGCATCCAAGTGGGATTGGTGTACTGATCATTACTTGAAAGTATCATGAAGATTGGATGAAAAAATATATGTTGAGATTTCAGGAGACTCTAGTGTTTTGGAAGTTTGGCAACCCCTTCAATATGAGTGTTATTCGCCAGTCCCTGCTTTAGGCTACATCAAGAGGAAACAAACCTTAGAGATAGATCGTAGAACTAATGTATTGTGTCAAGTTTCAAGAAGCTAGCACAAACCGTGTTTGATTTAGAGTTCGAACGCATCTGTCAATATAGTAGAAAACAGAGTGAAACCTAAAAATTCAAACTGTTACTGCAAACGAACGCTTCAACCTAGGAGAATGAAACGTGGGCATCCAAGTTTGATTGGTGTACTGCTCATTACTTGAAAGTATCATGAAGGTCGGAAGCAAAAATTTATGTTGAGATTTCAGGAGACTCTAGTGTTTTGGCAGCCTAACAACGCCTTTCATTGAATGTGTCATTCACCAGTATCTGGATAAGGCTACATCAAGAGGAATCAAACCTTAGAAATAGAACGTAGAACTACTGTATTGTGTCAAGTTTCAAGAAGCTAGCACAAACCGTGTTTGATTTAGAGTTCTTACTGCATCTGTCAATATAGGAGAAAACAGAGTGAAACCTAAAAATTCAAACTGTTACTGCAAACGAATGCTTCAACGTAAAAGAATGAAACTTGAGCATCCAAGTGGGATTGGTGTACTGATCATTACTTGAAAGTATCATGAAGATTGGATGAAAAAATATATGTTGAGATTTCAGGAGACTCTAGTGTTTTGGAAGTTTGGCAATCCCTTCAATATGAGTGTTATTCGCCAGTCCCTGCTTTAGGCTACATCAAGAGGAAACAAACCTTAGAGATAGAACGTAGAACTAATGTATTGTGTCAAGTTTCAAGAAGCTAGCACAAACCGTGTTTGATTTAGAGTTCGAACGTATCTGTCAATATAGTAGAAAACAGAGTGAAACCTAAAAATTCAAACTGTTACTGCAAACGAATGCTTCAACCTAGGAGAACGAAACTTGGGCTTCCAAGTTTGATTGGTGTACTGCTCATTACTTGAAAGTATCATGAAGGTCGGTAGCAAAAATTTATGTTGAGATTTCAGGAGACGCTAGTGTTTTGGCCGCCTAACAACGCCTTTCATGGAATGTGTCATTCACCAGTATCTGCTTAAGGCTACATCAAGAGGAAACAAACCTTAGAGATAGAACGTAGAACTACTGTATTGTGTCAAGTTTCAAGAAGCTAGCACAAACCGTGTTTGATTTAGAGTTCTAAATGCATCTGTCAATATAGGAGAAAACAGAGTGAAACCTAAAAATTCAAACTGTTACTGCAAACGAATGCTTCAACGTAAAAGAACGAAACTTGCGCATCCAAGTGGAATTGGTGTACTGATCATTACTTGAAAGTATCATGAAGATTGGATGAAAAAATATATGTTGAGATTTCAGGAGACTCTAGTGTTTTGGAAGTTTGGCAACTCCTTTCATTATAAGTGTTATTCGCCAGTCCCTGCTTTAGGCTACATCAAGAGGAAACAAACCTTAGAGATAGAACGTAGAACTAATGTATTGTGTCAAGTTTCAAGAAGCTAGCACAAACCGTGTTTGATATAGTTCGAACTGCATCTGTCAATATAGGAGAACACAGAGTTGAACCTAAAAATTCAAACTGTTACTGCAAACGAATGCTTCAACCTAGGAGAACGAAACTTGGGCATCCAAGTTTGATTGGTGTACTGCTCATTACTTGAAAGTATCATGAAGGTCGGTAGCAAAAATTTATGTTGAGATTTCAGGAGACGCTAGTGTTTTGGCCGCCTAACAACGCCTTTCATGGAATGTGTCATTCACCAGTATCTGCTTAAGGCTACATCAAGAGGAAACAAACCTTAGAGATAGAACGTAGAACTACTGTATTGTGTCAAGTTTCAAGAAGCTAGCACAAACCGTGTTTGATTTAGAGTTCTAAATGCATCTGTCAATATAGGAGAAAACAGAGTGAAACCTAAAAATTCAAACTGTTACTGCAAACGAATGCTTCAACGTAAAAGAACGAAACTTGCGCATCCAAGTGGAATTGGTGTACTGATCATTACTTGAAAGTATCATGAAGATTGGATGAAAAAATATATGTTGAGATTTCAGGAGACTCTAGTGTTTTGGAAGTTTGGCAACTCCTTTCATTATAAGTGTTATTCGCCAGTCCCTGCTTTAGGCTACATCAAGAGGAAACAAACCTTAGAGATAGAACGTAGAACTAATGTATTGTGTCAAGTTTCAAGAAGCTAGCACAAACCGTGTTTGATATAGTTCGAACTGCATCTGTCAATATAGGAGAACACAGAGTTGAACCTAAAAATTCAAACTGTTACTGCAAACGAATGCTTCAACCTAGGAGAACGAAACTTGGGCATCCAAGTTTGATTGGTGTACTGCTCATTACTTGAAAGTATCATGAAGGTCGGAAGCAAAAATTTATGTTGAGATTTCAGGAGACTCTAGTGTTTTGGCAGCCTAACAACGCCTTTCATTGAATGTGTCATTCACCAGTATCTGCTTAAGTCTACATCAAGAGGAAACAAACCTTAGAGATAGAACCTAGAACTACTGTATTGTGTCAAGTTTCAAGAAGCTAGCACAAACCGTGTTTGATTTAGAGTTCTAACTGCATCTGTCAATATAGGAGAAAACAGAGTGAAACCTAAAAATTCAAACTGTTACTGCAAACAAATGCTTCAACGTAAAAGAACGAAACTTGAGCATCCAAGTGGGATTGGTGTACTGATCATTACTTGAAAGTATCATGAAGATTGGATGAAAAAATATATATTGAGATTTCAGGAGACTCTAGTGTTTTGGAAGTTTGGCAACTCCTTTCATTATAAGTGTTATTCGCCAGTCCCTGCTTTAGGCTACATCAAGAGGAAACAAACCTTAGAGATAGAACGTAGAACTAATGTACTGTGTCAAGTTTCAAGAAGCTAGCACAAACCGTGTTTGATATAGTTCGAACTGCATCTGTCAATATAGGAGAACACAGAGTTGAACCTAAAAATTCAAACTGTTACTGCAAACGAATGCTTCAACCTAGGAGCACGAAACTTGGGCATCCAAGTTTGATTGGTGTACTGCTCATTACTTGAAAGTATCATGAAGGTCGGAAGCAAAAATTTATGTTGAGATTTCAGGAGACTCTAGTGTTTTGGCAGCCTAACAACGCCTTTCATTGAATGTGTCATTCACCAGTATCTGGTTAAGGCTACATCAAGAGGAATCAAACCTTAGAAATAGAACGTAGAACTACTGTATTGTGTCAAGTTTCAAGAAGCTAGCACAAACCGTGTTTGATTTAGAGTTCTAACTGCATCTGTCAATATAGGAGAAAACAGAGTGAAACCTAAAAACTTCAAACTGTTACTGCAAACGAATGCTTCATCCTAGGAGAACGAAACTTGGGCATCCAAGTTTGATTGGTGTACTGCTCATTACTTGAAAGTATCATGAAGTTCGGAAGCAAAAATTTATGTTGAGATTTCAGGAGACTCTAGTGTTTTGGAAGTTTGGCAACCCCTTCAATATGAGTGTTATTCGCCAGTCCCTGCTTTAGGCTACATCAAGAGGAAACAAACCTTAGAGATAGAACGTAGAACCTATGTATTGTGTGAAGTTTCAAGAAGCTAGCACAAACCGTGTTTGATTTAGAGTTCTAACTGCATCTGTCAATATAGGAGAAAACAGAGTGAAACCTAAAAATTCAAACTGTTACTGCAAACGAATGCTTCAACGTAAAAGAACGAAACTTGAGCATCCAAGTGGGATTGGTGTACTGATCATTACTTGAAAGTATCATGAAGATTGGATGAAAAAATATATGTTGATATTTCAGGAGACTCTAGTGTTTTGGAAGTTTGGCAACCCCTTCAATATGAGTGTTATTCGCCAGTCCCTGCTTTAGGCTACATCAAGAGGAAACAAACCTTAGAGATAGATCGTAGAACTAATGTATTGTGTCAAGTTTCAAGAAGCTAGCACAAACCGTGTTTGATTTAGAGTTCGAACGCATCTGTCAATATAGTAGAAAACAGAGTGAAACCTAAAAATTCAAACTGTTACTGCAAACGAACGCTTCAACCTAGGAGAATGAAACGTGGGCATCCAAGTTTGATTGGTGTACTGCTCATTACTTGAAAGTATCATGAAGGTCGGAAGCAAAAATTTATGTTGAGATTTCAGGAGACTCTAGTGTTTTGGCAGCCTAACAACGCCTTTCATTGAATGTGTCATTCACCAGTATCTGGATAAGGCTACATCAAGAGGAATCAAACCTTAGAAATAGAACGTAGAACTACTGTATTGTGTCAAGTTTCAAGAAGCTAGCACAAACCGTGTTTGATTTAGAGTTCTTACTGCATCTGTCAATATAGGAGAAAACAGAGTGAAACCTAAAAATTCAAACTGTTACTGCAAACGAATGCTTCAACGTAAAAGAATGAAACTTGAGCATCCAAGTGGGATTGGTGTACTGATCATTACTTGAAAGTATCATGAAGATTGGATGAAAAAATATATGTTGAGATTTCAGGAGACTCTAGTGTTTTGGAAGTTTGGCAATCCCTTCAATATGAGTGTTATTCGCCAGTCCCTGCTTTAGGCTACATCAAGAGGAAACAAACCTTAGAGATAGAACGTAGAACTACTGTATTGTGTCAAGTTTCAAGAAGCTAGCACAAACCGTGTTTGATTTAGAGTTCGAACGTATCTGTCAATATAGTAGAAAACAGAGTGAAACCTAAAAATTCAAACTGTTACTGCAAACGAATGCTTCAACCTAGGAGAACGAAACTTGGGCTTCCAAGTTTGATTGGTGTACTGCTCATTACTTGAAAGTATCATGAAGGTCGGTAGCAAAAATTTATGTTGAGATTTCAGGAGACGCTAGTGTTTTGGCCGCCTAACAACGCCTTTCATGGAATGTGTCATTCACCAGTATCTGCTTAAGGCTACATCAAGAGGAAACAAACCTTAGAGATAGAACGTAGAACTACTGTATTGTGTCAAGTTTCAAGAAGCTAGCACAAACCGTGTTTGATTTAGAGTTCTAAATGCATCTGTCAATATAGGAGAAAACAGAGTGAAACCTAAAAATTCAAACTGTTACTGCAAACGAATGCTTCAACGTAAAAGAACGAAACTTGCGCATCCAAGTGGAATTGGTGTACTGATCATTACTTGAAAGTATCATGAAGATTGGATGAAAAAATATATGTTGAGATTTCAGGAGACTCTAGTGTTTTGGAAGTTTGGCAACTCCTTTCATTATAAGTGTTATTCGCCAGTCCCTGCTTTAGGCTACATCAAGAGGAAACAAACCTTAGAGATAGAACGTAGAACTAATGTATTGTGTCAAGTTTCAAGAAGCTAGCACAAACCGTGTTTGATATAGTTCGAACTGCATCTGTCAATATAGGAGAACACAGAGTTGAACCTAAAAATTCAAACTGTTACTGCAAACGAATGCTTCAACCTAGGAGAACGAAACTTGGGCATCCAAGTTTGATTGGTGTACTGCTCATTACTTGAAAGTATCATGAAGGTCGGAAGCAAAAATTTATGTTGAGATTTCAGGAGACTCTAGTGTTTTGGCAGCCTAACAACGCCTTTCATTGAATGTGTCATTCACCAGTATCTGGTTAAGGCTACATCAAGAGGAATCAAACCTTAGAAATAGAACGTAGAACTACTGTATTGTGTCAAGTTTCAAGAAGCTAGCACAAACCGTGTTTGATTTAGAGTTCTAACTGCATCTGTCAATATAGGAGAAAACAGAGTGAAACCTAAAAATTCAAACTGTTACTGCAAACAAATGCTTCAACGTAAAAGAACGAAACTTGAGCATCCAAGTGGGATTGGTGTACTGATCATTACTTGAAAGTATCATGAAGATTGGATGAAAAAATATATATTGAGATTTCAGGAGACTCTAGTGTTTTGGAAGTTTGGCAACTCCTTTCATTATAAGTGTTATTCGCCAGTCCCTGCTTTAGGCTACATCAAGAGGAAACAAACCTTAGAGATAGAACGTAGAACTAATGTATTGTGTCAAGTTTCAAGAAGCTAGCACAAACCGTGTTTGATATAGTTCGAACTGCATCTGTCAATATAGGAGAAAACAGAGTTGAACCTAAAAATTCAAACTGTTACTGCAAACGAATGCTTCAACCTAGGAGAACGAAACTTGGGCATCCAAGTTTGATTGGTGTACTGCTCATTACTTGAAAGTATCATGAAGGTCGGAAGCAAAAATTTATGTTGAGATTTCAGGAGACTCTAGTGTTTTGGCAGCCTAACAACGCCTTTCATTGAATGTGTCATTCACCAGTATCTGGTTAAGGCTACATCAAGAGGAATCAAACCTTAGAAATAGAACGTAGAACTACTGTATTGTGTCAAGTTTCAAGAAGCTAGCACAAACCGTGTTTGATTTAGAGTTCTAACTGCATCTGTCAATATAGGAGAAAACAGAGTGAAACCTAAAAACTTCAAACTGTTACTGCAAACGAATGCTTCATCCTAGGAGAACGAAATTGGGCATCCACGTTTGATTGGTGTACTGCTCATTACTTGAAAGTATCATGAAGTTCGGAAGCAAAAATTTATGTTGAGATTTCAGGAGACTCTAGTGTTTTGGAAGTTTGGCAACCCCTTCAATATGAGTGTTATTCGCCAGTCCCTGCTTTAGGCTACATCAAGAGGAAACAAACCTTAGAGATAGAACGTAGAACTAATGTATTGTGTGAAGTTTCAAGAAGCTAGCACAAACCGTGTTTGATTTAGAGTTCTAACTGCATCTGTCAATATAGGAGAAAACAGAGTGAAACCTAAAAATTCAAACTGTTACTGCAAACGAATGCTTCAACGTAAAAGAACGAAACTTGAGCATCCAAGTGGGATTGGTGTACTGATCATTACTTGAAAGTATCATGAAGATTGGATGAAAAAATATATGTTGAGATTTCAGGAGACTCTAGTGTTTTGGAAGTTTGGCAACCCCTTCAATATGAGTGTTATTCGCCAGTCCCTGCTTTAGGCTACATCAAGAGGAAACAAACCTTAGAGATAGATCGTAGAACTAATGTATTGTGTCAAGTTTCAAGAAGCTAGCACAAACCGTGTTTGATTTAGAGTTCGAACGCATCTGTCAATATAGTAGAAAACAGAGTGAAACCTAAAAATTCAAACTGTTACTGCAAACGAACGCTTCAACCTAGGAGAATGAAACGTGGGCATCCAAGTTTGATTGGTGTACTGCTCATTACTTGAAAGTATCATGAAGGTCGGAAGCAAAAATTTATGTTGAGATTTCAGGAGACTCTAGTGTTTTGGCAGCCTAACAACGCCTTTCATTGAATGTGTCATTCACCAGTATCTGGATAAGGCTACATCAAGAGGAATCAAACCTTAGAAATAGAACGTAGAACTACTGTATTGTGTCAAGTTTCAAGAAGCTAGCACAAACCGTGTTTGATTTAGAGTTCTTACTGCATCTGTCAATATAGGAGAAAACAGAGTGAAACCTAAAAATTCAAACTGTTACTGCAAACGAATGCTTCAACGTAAAAGAATGAAACTTGAGCATCCAAGTGGGATTGGTGTACTGATCATTACTTGAAAGTATCATGAAGATTGGATGAAAAAATATATGTTGAGATTTCAGGAGACTCTAGTGTTTTGGAAGTTTGGCAATCCCTTCAATATGAGTGTTATTCGCCAGTCCCTGCTTTAGGCTACATCAAGAGGAAACAAACCTTAGAGGTAGAACGTAGAACTAATGTATTGTGTCAAGTTTCAAGAAGCTAGCACAAACCGTGTTTGATTTAGAGTTCGAACGTATCTGTCAATATAGTAGAAAACAGAGTGAAACCTAAAAATTCAAACTGTTACTGCAAACGAATGCTTCAACCTAGGAGAACGAAACTTGGGCTTCCAAGTTTGATTGGTGTACTGCTCATTACTTGAAAGTATCATGAAGGTCGGTAGCAAAAATTTATGTTGAGATTTCAGGAGACGCTAGTGTTTTGGCCGCCTAACAACGCCTTTCATGGAATGTGTCATTCACCAGTATCTGCTTAAGGCTACATCAAGAGGAAACAAACCTTAGAGATAGAACGTAGAACTACTGTATTGTGTCAAGTTTCAAGAAGCTAGCACAAACCGTGTTTGATTTAGAGTTCTAAATGCATCTGTCAATATAGGAGAAAACAGAGTGAAACCTAAAAATTCAAACTGTTACTGCAAACGAATGCTTCAACGTAAAAGAACGAAACTTGCGCATCCAAGTGGAATTGGTGTACTGATCATTACTTGAAAGTATCATGAAGATTGGATGAAAAAATATATGTTGAGATTTCAGGAGACTCTAGTGTTTTGGAAGTTTGGCAACTCCTTTCATTATAAGTGTTATTCGCCAGTCCCTGCTTTAGGCTACATCAAGAGGAAACAAACCTTAGAGATAGAACGTAGAACTAATGTATTGTGTCAAGTTTCAAGAAGCTAGCACAAACCGTGTTTGATATAGTTCGAACTGCATCTGTCAATATAGGAGAACACAGAGTTGAACCTAAAAATTCAAACTGTTACTGCAAACGAATGCTTCAACCTAGGAGAACGAAACTTGGGCATCCAAGTTTGATTGGTGTACTGCTCATTACTTGAAAGTATCATGAAGGTCGGTAGCAAAAATTTATGTTGAGATTTCAGGAGACGCTAGTGTTTTGGCCGCCTAACAACGCCTTTCATGGAATGTGTCATTCACCAGTATCTGCTTAAGGCTACATCAAGAGGAAACAAACCTTAGAGATAGAACGTAGAACTACTGTATTGTGTCAAGTTTCAAGAAGCTAGCACAAACCGTGTTTGATTTAGAGTTCTAAATGCATCTGTCAATATAGGAGAAAACAGAGTGAAACCTAAAAATTCAAACTGTTACTGCAAACGAATGCTTCAACGTAAAAGAACGAAACTTGCGCATCCAAGTGGAATTGGTGTACTGATCATTACTTGAAAGTATCATGAAGATTGGATGAAAAAATATATGTTGAGATTTCAGGAGACTCTAGTGTTTTGGAAGTTTGGCAACTCCTTTCATTATAAGTGTTATTCGCCAGTCCCTGCTTTAGGCTACATCAAGAGGAAACAAACCTTAGAGATAGAACGTAGAACTAATGTATTGTGTCAAGTTTCAAGAAGCTAGCACAAACCGTGTTTGATATAGTTCGAACTGCATCTGTCAATATAGGAGAACACAGAGTTGAACCTAAAAATTCAAACTGTTACTGCAAACGAATGCTTCAACCTAGGAGAACGAAACTTGGGCATCCAAGTTTGATTGGTGTACTGCTCATTACTTGAAAGTATCATGAAGGTCGGAAGCAAAAATTTATGTTGAGATTTCAGGAGACTCTAGTGTTTTGGCAGCCTAACAACGCCTTTCATTGAATGTGTCATTCACCAGTATCTGGTTAAGGCTACATCAAGAGGAATCAAACCTTAGAAATAGAACGTAGAACTACTGTATTGTGTCAAGTTTCAAGAAGCTAGCACAAACCGTGTTTGATTTAGAGTTCTAACTGCATCTGTCAATATAGGAGAAAACAGAGTGAAACCTAAAAATTCAAACTGTTACTGCAAACAAATGCTTCAACGTAAAAGAACGAAACTTGAGCATCCAAGTGGGATTGGTGTACTGATCATTACTTGAAAGTATCATGAAGATTGGATGAAAAAATATATATTGAGATTTCAGGAGACTCTAGTGTTTTGGAAGTTTGGCAACTCCTTTCATTATAAGTGTTATTCGCCAGTCCCTGCTTTAGGCTACATCAAGAGGAAACAAACCTTAGAGATAGAACGTAGAACTAATGTATTGTGTCAAGTTTCAAGAAGCTAGCACAAACCGTGTTTGATATAGTTCGAACTGCATCTGTCAATATAGGAGAAAACAGAGTTGAACCTAAAAATTCAAACTGTTACTGCAAACGAATGCTTCAACCTAGGAGAACGAAACTTGGGCATCCAAGTTTGATTGGTGTACTGCTCATTACTTGAAAGTATCATGAAGGTCGGAAGCAAAAATTTATGTTGAGATTTCAGGAGACTCTAGTGTTTTGGCAGCCTAACAACGCCTTTCATTGAATGTGTCATTCACCAGTATCTGGTTAAGGCTACATCAAGAGGAATCAACCTTAGAAATAGAACGTAGAACTACTGTATTGTGTCAAGTTTCAAGAAGCTAGCACAAACCGTGTTTGATTTAGAGTTCTAACTGCATCTGTCAATATAGGAGAAAACAGAGTGAAACCTAAAAACTTCAAACTGTTACTGCAAACGAATGCTTCATCCTAGGAGAACGAAATTGGGCATCCACGTTTGATTGGTGTACTGCTCATTACTTGAAAGTATCATGAAGTTCGGAAGCAAAAATTTATGTTGAGATTTCAGGAGACTCTAGTGTTTTGGAAGTTTGGCAACCCCTTCAATATGAGTGTTATTCGCCAGTCCCTGCTTTAGGCTACATCAAGAGGAAACAAACCTTAGAGATAGAACGTAGAACTAATGTATTGTGTGAAGTTTCAAGAAGCTAGCACAAACCGTGTTTGATTTAGAGTTCTAACTGCATCTGTCAATATAGGAGAAAACAGAGTGAAACCTAAAAATTCAAACTGTTACTGCAAACGAATGCTTCAACGTAAAAGAACGAAACTTGAGCATCCAAGTGGGATTGGTGTACTGATCATTACTTGAAAGTATCATGAAGATTGGATGAAAAAATATATGTTGAGATTTCAGGAGACTCTAGTGTTTTGGAAGTTTGGCAACCCCTTCAATATGAGTGTTATTCGCCAGTCCCTGCTTTAGGCTACATCAAGAGGAAACAAACCTTAGAGATAGATCGTAGAACTAATGTATTGTGTCAAGTTTCAAGAAGCTAGCACAAACCGTGTTTGATTTAGAGTTCGAACGCATCTGTCAATATAGTAGAAAACAGAGTGAAACCTAAAAATTCAAACTGTTACTGCAAACGAACGCTTCAACCTAGGAGAATGAAACGTGGGCATCCAAGTTTGATTGGTGTACTGCTCATTACTTGAAAGTATCATGAAGGTCGGAAGCAAAAATTTATGTTGAGATTTCAGGAGACTCTAGTGTTTTGGCAGCCTAACAACGCCTTTCATTGAATGTGTCATTCACCAGTATCTGGATAAGGCTACATCAAGAGGAATCAAACCTTAGAAATAGAACGTAGAACTACTGTATTGTGTCAAGTTTCAAGAAGCTAGCACAAACCGTGTTTGATTTAGAGTTCTTACTGCATCTGTCAATATAGGAGAAAACAGAGTGAAACCTAAAAATTCAAACTGTTACTGCAAACGAATGCTTCAACGTAAAAGAATGAAACTTGAGCATCCAAGTGGGATTGGTGTACTGATCATTACTTGAAAGTATCATGAAGATTGGATGAAAAAATATATGTTGAGATTTCAGGAGACTCTAGTGTTTTGGAAGTTTGGCAATCCCTTCAATATGAGTGTTATTCGCCAGTCCCTGCTTTAGGCTACATCAAGAGGAAACAAACCTTAGAGATAGAACGTAGAACTACTGTATTGTGTCAAGTTTCAAGAAACTAGCACAAACCGTGTTTGATTTAGAGTTCGAACGTATCTGTCAATATAGTAGAAAACAGAGTGAAACCTAAAAATTCAAACTGTTACTGCAAACGAATGCTTCAACCTAGGAGAACGAAACTTGGGCTTCCAAGTTTGATTGGTGTACTGCTCATTACTTGAAAGTATCATGAAGGTCGGTAGCAAAAATTTATGTTGAGATTTCAGGAGACGCTAGTGTTTTGGCCGCCTAACAACGCCTTTCATGGAATGTGTCATTCACCAGTATCTGCTTAAGGCTACATCAAGAGGAAACAAACCTTAGAGATAGAACGTAGAACTACTGTATTGTGTCAAGTTTCAAGAAGCTAGCACAAACCGTGTTTGATTTAGAGTTCTAAATGCATCTGTCAATATAGGAGAAAACAGAGTGAAACCTAAAAATTCAAACTGTTACTGCAAACGAATGCTTCAACGTAAAAGAACGAAACTTGCGCATCCAAGTGGAATTGGTGTACTGATCATTACTTGAAAGTATCATGAAGATTGGATGAAAAAATATATGTTGAGATTTCAGGAGACTCTAGTGTTTTGGAAGTTTGGCAACTCCTTTCATTATAAGTGTTATTCGCCAGTCCCTGCTTTAGGCTACATCAAGAGGAAACAAACCTTAGAGATAGAACGTAGAACTAATGTATTGTGTCAAGTTTCAAGAAGCTAGCACAAACCGTGTTTGATATAGTTCGAACTGCATCTGTCAATATAGGAGAACACAGAGTTGAACCTAAAAATTCAAACTGTTACTGCAAACGAATGTTTCAACCTAGGAGAACGAAACTTGGGCATCCAAGTTTGATTGGTGTACTGCTCATTACTTGAAAGTATCATGAAGGTCGGAAGCAAAAATTTATGTTGAGATTTCAGGAGACTCTAGTGTTTTGGCAGCCTAACAACGCCTTTCATTGAATGTGTCATTCACCAGTATCTGCTTAAGTCTACATCAAGAGGAAACAAACCTTAGAGATAGAACCTAGAACTACTGTATTGTGTCAAGTTTCAAGAAGCTAGCACAAACCGTGTTTGATTTAGAGTTCTAACTGCATCTGTCAATATAGGAGAAAACAGAGTGAAACCTAAAAATTCAAACTGTTACTGCAAACGAACGCTTCAACTTAGGAGAATGAAACGTGGGCATCCAAGTTTGATTGGTGTACTGCTCATTACTTGAAAGTATCATGAAGGTCGGAAGCAAAAATTTATGTTGAGATTTCAGGAGACTTTAGTGTTTTGGCAGCCTAACAACGCCTTTCATTGAATGTGTCATTCACCAGTATCTGGATAAGGCTACATCAAGAGGAATCAAACCTTAGAAATAGAACGTAGAACTACTGTATTGTGTCAAGTTTCAAGAAGCTAGCACAAACCGTGTTTGATTTAGAGTTCTAACTGCATCTGTCAATATAGGAGAAAACAGAGTGAAACCTAAAAATTCAAACTGTTACTGCAAACGAATGCTTCAACGTAAAAGAACGAAACTTGAGCATCCAAGTGGGATTGGTGTACTGATCATTACTTGAAAGTATCATGAAGATTGGATGAAAAAATATATGTTGAGATTTCAGGAGACTCTAGTGTTTTGGAAGTTTGGCAACCCCTTCAATATGAGTGTTATTCGCCAGTCCCTGCTTTAGGCTACATCAAGAGGAAACAAACCTTAGAGATAGATCGTAGAACTAATGTATTGTGTCAAGTTTCAAGAAGCTAGCACAAACCGTGTTTGATTTAGAGTTCGAACGCATCTGTCAATATAGTAGAAAACAGAGTGAAACCTAAAAATTCAAACTGTTACTGCAAACGAACGCTTCAACCTAGGAGAATGAAACGTGGGCATCCAAGTTTGATTGGTGTACTGCTCATTACTTGAAAGTATCATGAAGGTCGGAAGCAAAAATTTATGTTGAGATTTCAGGAGACTCTAGTGTTTTGGCAGCCTAACAACGCCTTTCATTGAATGTGTCATTCACCAGTATCTGGATAAGGCTACATCAAGAGGAATCAAACCTTAGAAATAGAACGTAGAACTACTGTATTGTGTCAAGTTTCAAGAAGCTAGCACAAACCGTGTTTGATTTAGAGTTCTTACTGCATCTGTCAATATAGGAGAAAACAGAGTGAAACCTAAAAATTCAAACTGTTACTGCAAACGAATGCTTCAACGTAAAAGAATGAAACTTGAGCATCCAAGTGGGATTGGTGTACTGATCATTACTTGAAAGTATCATGAAGATTGGATGAAAAAATATATGTTGAGATTTCAGGAGACTCTAGTGTTTTGGAAGTTTGGCAATCCCTTCAATATGAGTGTTATTCGCCAGTCCCTGCTTTAGGCTACATCAAGAGGAAACAAACCTTAGAGATAGAACGTAGAACTAATGTATTGTGTCAAGTTTCAAGAAGCTAGCACAAACCGTGTTTGATTTAGAGTTCGAACGTATCTGTCAATATAGTAGAAAACAGAGTGAAACCTAAAAATTCAAACTGTTACTGCAAACGAATGCTTCAACCTAGGAGAACGAAACTTGGGCTTCCAAGTTTGATTGGTGTACTGCTCATTACTTGAAAGTATCATGAAGGTCGGTAGCAAAAATTTATGTTGAGATTTCAGGAGACGCTAGTGTTTTGGCCGCCTAACAACGCCTTTCATGGAATGTGTCATTCACCAGTATCTGCTTAAGGCTACATCAAGAGGAAACAAACCTTAGAGATAGAACGTAGAACTACTGTATTGTGTCAAGTTTCAAGAAGCTAGCACAAACCGTGTTTGATTTAGAGTTCTAAATGCATCTGTCAATATAGGAGAAAACAGAGTGAAACCTAAAAATTCAAACTGTTACTGCAAACGAATGCTTCAACGTAAAAGAACGAAACTTGCGCATCCAAGTGGAATTGGTGTACTGATCATTACTTGAAAGTATCATGAAGATTGGATGAAAAAATATATGTTGAGATTTCAGGAGACTCTAGTGTTTTGGAAGTTTGGCAACTCCTTTCATTATAAGTGTTATTCGCCAGTCCCTGCTTTAGGCTACATCAAGAGGAAACAAACCTTAGAGATAGAACGTAGAACTAATGTATTGTGTCAAGTTTCAAGAAGCTAGCACAAACCGTGTTTGATATAGTTCGAACTGCATCTGTCAATATAGGAGAACACAGAGTTGAACCTAAAAATTCAAACTGTTACTGCAAACGAATGCTTCAACCTAGGAGAACGAAACTTGGGCATCCAAGTTTGATTGGTGTACTGCTCATTACTTGAAAGTATCATGAAGGTCGGAAGCAAAAATTTATGTTGAGATTTCAGGAGACTCTAGTGTTTTGGCAGCCTAACAACGCCTTTCATTGAATGTGTCATTCACCAGTATCTGCTTAAGTCTACATCAAGAGGAAACAAACCTTAGAGATAGAACCTAGAACTACTGTATTGTGTCAAGTTTCAAGAAGCTAGCACAAACCGTGTTTGATTTAGAGTTCTAACTGCATCTGTCAATATAGGAGAAAACAGAGTGAAACCTAAAAATTCAAACTGTTACTGCAAACAAATGCTTCAACGTAAAAGAACGAAACTTGAGCATCCAAGTGGGATTGGTGTACTGATCATTACTTGAAAGTATCATGAAGATTGGATGAAAAAATATATATTGAGATTTCAGGAGACTCTAGTGTTTTGGAAGTTTGGCAACTCCTTTCATTATAAGTGTTATTCGCCAGTCCCTGCTTTAGGCTACATCAAGAGGAAACAAACCTTAGAGATAGAACGTAGAACTAATGTATTGTGTCAAGTTTCAAGAAGCTAGCACAAACCGTGTTTGATATAGTTCGAACTGCATCTGTCAATATAGGAGAACACAGAGTTGAACCTAAAAATTCAAACTGTTACTGCAAACGAATGCTTCAACCTAGGAGAACGAAACTTGGGCATCCAAGTTTGATTGGTGTACTGCTCATTACTTGAAAGTATCATGAAGGTCGGAAGCAAAAATTTATGTTGAGATTTCAGGAGACTCTAGTGTTTTGGCAGCCTAACAACGCCTTTCATTGAATGTGTCATTCACCAGTATCTGGTTAAGGCTACATCAAGAGGAATCAAACCTTAGAAATAGAACGTAGAACTACTGTATTGTGTCAAGTTTCAAGAAGCTAGCACAAACCGTGTTTGATTTAGAGTTCTAACTGCATCTGTCAATATAGGAGAAAACAGAGTGAAACCTAAAAACTTCAAACTGTTACTGCAAACGAATGCTTCATCCTAGGAGAACGAAACTTGGGCATCCAAGTTTGATTGGTGTACTGCTCATTACTTGAAAGTATCATGAAGTTCGGAAGCAAAAATTTATGTTGAGATTTCAGGAGACTCTAGTGTTTTGGAAGTTTGGCAACCCCTTCAATATGAGTGTTATTCGCCAGTCCCTGCTTTAGGCTACATCAAGAGGAAACAAACCTTTGAGATAGAACGTAGAACTAATGTATTGTGTGAAGTTTCAAGAAGCTAGCACAAACCGTGTTTGATTTAGAGTTCTAACTGCATCTGTCAATATAGGAGAAAACAGAGTGAAACCTAAAAATTCAAACTGTTACTGCAAACGAATGCTTCAACGTAAAAGAACGAAACTTGAGCATCCAAGTGGGATTGGTGTACTGATCATTACTTGAAAGTATCATGAAGATTGGATGAAAAAATATATGTTGAGATTTCAGGAGACTCTAGTGTTTTGGAAGTTTGGCAACCCCTTCAATATGAGTGTTATTCGCCAGTCCCTGCTTTAGGCTACATCAAGAGGAAACAAACCTTAGAGATAGATCGTAGAACTAATGTATTGTGTCAAGTTTCAAGAAGCTAGCACAAACCGTGTTTGATTTAGAGTTCGAACGCATCTGTCAATATAGTAGAAAACAGAGTGAAACCTAAAAATTCAAACTGTTACTGCAAACGAACGCTTCAACCTAGGAGAATGAAACGTGGGCATCCAAGTTTGATTGGTGTACTGCTCATTACTTGAAAGTATCATGAAGGTCGGAAGCAAAAATTTATGTTGAGATTTCAGGAGACTCTAGTGTTTTGGCAGCCTAACAACGCCTTTCATTGAATGTGTCATTCACCAGTATCTGGATAAGGCTACATCAAGAGGAATCAAACCTTAGAAATAGAACGTAGAACTACTGTATTGTGTCAAGTTTCAAGAAGCTAGCACAAACCGTGTTTGATTTAGAGTTCTTACTGCATCTGTCAATATAGGAGAAAACAGAGTGAAACCTAAAAATTCAAACTGTTACTGCAAACGAATGCTTCAACGTAAAAGAATGAAACTTGAGCATCCAAGTGGGATTGGTGTACTGATCATTACTTGAAAGTATCATGAAGATTGGATGAAAAAATATATGTTGAGATTTCAGGAGACTCTAGTGTTTTGGAAGTTTGGCAATCCCTTCAATATGAGTGTTATTCGCCAGTCCCTGCTTTAGGCTACATCAAGAGGAAACAAACCTTAGAGATAGAACGTAGAACTAATGTATTGTGTCAAGTTTCAAGAAGCTAGCACAAACCGTGTTTGATTTAGAGTTCGAACGTATCTGTCAATATAGTAGAAAACAGAGTGAAACCTAAAAATTCAAACTGTTACTGCAAACGAATGCTTCAACCTAGGAGAACGAAACTTGGGCTTCCAAGTTTGATTGGTGTACTGCTCATTACTTGAAAGTATCATGAAGGTCGGTAGCAAAAATTTATGTTGAGATTTCAGGAGACGCTAGTGTTTTGGCCGCCTAACAACGCCTTTCATGGAATGTGTCATTCACCAGTATCTGCTTAAGGCTACATCAAGAGGAAACAAACCTTAGAGATAGAACGTAGAACTACTGTATTGTGTCAAGTTTCAAGAAGCTAGCACAAACCGTGTTTGATTTAGAGTTCTAAATGCATCTGTCAATATAGGAGAAAACAGAGTGAAACCTAAAAATTCAAACTGTTACTGCAAACGAATGCTTCAACGTAAAAGAACGAAACTTGCGCATCCAAGTGGAATTGGTGTACTGATCATTACTTGAAAGTATCATGAAGATTGGATGAAAAAATATATGTTGAGATTTCAGGAGACTCTAGTGTTTTGGAAGTTTGGCAACTCCTTTCATTATAAGTGTTATTCGCCAGTCCCTGCTTTAGGCTACATCAAGAGGAAACAAACCTTAGAGATAGAACGTAGAACTAATGTATTGTGTCAAGTTTCAAGAAGCTAGCACAAACCGTGTTTGATATAGTTCGAACTGCATCTGTCAATATAGGAGAACACAGAGTTGAACCTAAAAATTCAAACTGTTACTGCAAACGAATGCTTCAACCTAGGAGAACGAAACTTGGGCATCCAAGTTTGATTGGTGTACTGCTCATTACTTGAAAGTATCATGAAGGTCGGAAGCAAAAATTTATGTTGAGATTTCAGGAGACTCTAGTGTTTTGGCAGCCTAACAACGCCTTTCATTGAATGTGTCATTCACCAGTATCTGCTTAAGTCTACATCAAGAGGAAACAAACCTTAGAGATAGAACCTAGAACTACTGTATTGTGTCAAGTTTCAAGAAGCTAGCACAAACCGTGTTTGATTTAGAGTTCTAACTGCATCTGTCAATATAGGAGAAAACAGAGTGAAACCTAAAAATTCAAACTGTTACTGCAAACAAATGCTTCAACGTAAAAGAACGAAACTTGAGCATCCAAGTGGGATTGGTGTACTGATCATTACTTGAAAGTATCATGAAGATTGGATGAAAAAATATATATTGAGATTTCAGGAGACTCTAGTGTTTTGGAAGTTTGGCAACTCCTTTCATTATAAGTGTTATTCGCCAGTCCCTGCTTTAGGCTACATCAAGAGGAAACAAACCTTAGAGATAGAACGTAGAACTAATGTATTGTGTCAAGTTTCAAGAAGCTAGCACAAACCGTGTTTGATATAGTTCGAACTGCATCTGTCAATATAGGAGAACACAGAGTTGAACCTAAAAATTCAAACTGTTACTGCAAACGAATGCTTCAACCTAGGAGAACGAAACTTGGGCATCCAAGTTTGATTGGTGTACTGCTCATTACTTGAAAGTATCATGAAGGTCGGAAGCAAAAATTTATGTTGAGATTTCAGGAGACTCTAGTGTTTTGGCAGCCTAACAACGCCTTTCATTGAATGTGTCATTCACCAGTATCTGGTTAAGGCTACATCAAGAGGAATCAAACCTTAGAAATAGAACGTAGAACTACTGTATTGTGTCAAGTTTCAAGAAGCTAGCACAAACCGTGTTTGATTTAGAGTTCTAACTGCATCTGTCAATATAGGAGAAAACAGAGTGAAACCTAAAAACTTCAAACTGTTACTGCAAACGAATGCTTCATCCTAGGAGAACGAAACTTGGGCATCCAAGTTTGATTGGTGTACTGCTCATTACTTGAAAGTATCATGAAGTTCGGAAGCAAAAATTTATGTTGAGATTTCAGGAGACTCTAGTGTTTTGGAAGTTTGGCAACCCCTTCAATATGAGTGTTATTCGCCAGTCCCTGCTTTAGGCTACATCAAGAGGAAACAAACCTTTGAGATAGAACGTAGAACTAATGTATTGTGTGAAGTTTCAAGAAGCTAGCACAAACCGTGTTTGATTTAGAGTTCTAACTGCATCTGTCAATATAGGAGAAAACAGAGTGAAACCTAAAAATTCAAACTGTTACTGCAAACGAATGCTTCAACGTAAAAGAACGAAACTTGAGCATCCAAGTGGGATTGGTGTACTGATCATTACTTGAAAGTATCATGAAGATTGGATGAAAAAATATATGTTGAGATTTCAGGAGACTCTAGTGTTTTGGAAGTTTGGCAACCCCTTCAACATGAGTGTTATTCGCCAGTCCCTGCTTTAGGCTACATCAAGAGGAAACAAACCTTAGAGATAGATCGTAGAACTAATGTATTGTGTCAAGTTTCAAGAAGCTAGCACAAACCGTGTTTGATTTAGAGTTCGAACGCATCTGTCAATATAGTAGAAAACAGAGTGAAACCTAAAAATTCAAACTGTTACTGCAAACGAACGCTTCAACCTAGGAGAATGAAACGTGGGCATCCAAGTTTGATTGGTGTACTGCTCATTACTTGAAAGTATCATGAAGGTCGGAAGCAAAAATTTATGTTGAGATTTCAGGAGACTCTAGTGTTTTGGCAGCCTAACAACGCCTTTCATTGAATGTGTCATTCACCAGTATCTGGATAAGGCTACATCAAGAGGAATCAAACCTTAGAAATAGAACGTAGAACTACTGTATTGTGTCAAGTTTCAAGAAGCTAGCACAAACCGTGTTTGATTTAGAGTTCTTACTGCATCTGTCAATATAGGAGAAAACAGAGTGAAACCTAAAAATTCAAACTGTTACTGCAAACGAATGCTTCAACGTAAAAGAATGAAACTTGAGCATCCAAGTGGGATTGGTGTACTGATCATTACTTGAAAGTATCATGAAGATTGGATGAAAAAATATATGTTGAGATTTCAGGAGACTCTAGTGTTTTGGAAGTTTGGCAATCCCTTCAATATGAGTGTTATTCGCCAGTCCCTGCTTTAGGCTACATCAAGAGGAAACAAACCTTTGAGATAGAACGTAGAACTAATGTATTGTGTCAAGTTTCAAGAAGCTAGCACAAACCGTGTTTGATTTAGAGTTCGAACGTATCTGTCAATATAGTAGAAAACAGAGTGAAACCTAAAAATTCAAACTGTTACTCAAACGAATGCTTCAACCTAGGAGAACGAAATTTGGGCTTCCAAGTTTGATTGGTGTACTGCTCATTACTTGAAAGTATCATGAAGGTCGGTAGCAAAAATTTATGTTGAGATTTCAGGAGACGCTAGTGTTTTGGCCGCCTAACAACGCCTTTCATGGAATGTGTCATTCACCAGTATCTGCTTAAGGCTACATCAAGAGGAAACAAACCTTAGAGATAGAACGTAGAACTACTGTATTGTGTCAAGTTTCAAGAAGCTAGCACAAACCGTGTTTGATTTAGAGTTCTAAATGCATCTGTCAATATAGGAGAAAACAGAGTGAAACCTAAAAATTCAAACTGTTACTGCAAACGAATGCTTCAACGTAAAAGAACGAAACTTGCGCATCCAAGTCGAATTGGTGTACTGATCATTACTTGAAAGTATCATGAAGATTGGATGAAAAAATATATGTTGAGATTTCAGGAGACTCTAGTGTTTTGGAAGTTTGGCAACTCCTTTCATTATAAGTGTTATTCGCCAGTCCCTGCTTTAGGCTACATCAAGAGGAAACAAACCTTAGAGATAGAACGTAGAACTAATGTATTGTGTCAAGTTTCAAGAAGCTAGCACAAACCGTGTTTGATATAGTTCGAACTGCATCTGTCAATATAGGAGAACACAGAGTTGAACCTAAAAATTCAAACTGTTACTGCAAACGAATGCTTCAACCTAGGAGAACGAAACTTAGGCATCCAAGTTTGATTGGTGTACTGCTCATTACTTGAAAGTATCATGAAGGTCGGAAGCAAAAATTTATGTTGAGATTTCAGGAGACTCTAGTGTTTTGGCAGCCTAACAACGCCTTTCATTGAATGTGTCATTCACCAGTATCTGCTTAAGTCTACATCAAGAGGAAACAAACCTTAGAGATAGAACCTAGAACTACTGTATTGTGTCAAGTTTCAAGAAGCTAGCACAAACCGTGTTTGATTTAGAGTTCTAACTGCATCTGTCAATATAGGAGAAAACAGAGTGAAACCTAAAAACTTCAAACTGTTACTGCAAACGAATGCTTCATCCTAGGAGAACGAAACTTGGGCATCCAAGTTTGATTGGTGTACTGCTCATTACTTGAAAGTATCATGAAGTTCGGAAGCAAAAATTTATGTTGAGATTTCAGGAGACTCTAGTGTTTTGGAAGTTTGGCAACCCCTTCAATATGAGTGTTATTCGCCAGTCCCTGCTTTAGGCTACATCAAGAGGAAACAAACCTTAGAGATAGAACGTAGAACTAATGTATTGTGTCAAGTTTCAAGAAGCTAGCACAAACCGTGTTTGATTTAGAGTTCTAACTGCATCTGTCAATATAGGAGAAAACAGAGTGAAACCTAAAAATTCAAACTGTTACTGCAAACGAATGCTTCAACGTAAAAGAACGAAACTTGAGCATCCAAGTGGGATTGGTGTACTGATCATTACTTGAGAGTATCATGAAGATTGGATGAAAAAATATATGTTGAGATTTCAGGAGACTCTAGTGTTTTGGAAGTTTGGCAACTCCTTTCATTATAAGTGTTATTCGCCAGTCCCTGCTTTAGGCTACATCAAGAGGAAACAAACCTTAGAGATAGAACGTAGAACTAATGTATTGTGTCAAGTTTCAAGAAGCTAGCACAAACCGTGTTTGATATAGTTCGAACTGCATCTGTCAATATAGGAGAACACAGAGTTGAACCTAAAAATTCAAACTGTTACTGCAAACGAATGCTTCAACCTAGGAGAACGAAACTTGGGCATCCAAGTTTGATTGGTGTACTGCTCATTACTTGAATGTATCATGAAGGTCGGAAGCAAAAATTTATGTTGAGATTTCAGGAGACTCTAGTGTTTTGGCAGCCTAACAACGCCTTTCATTGAATGTGTCATTCACCAGTATCTGCTTAAGTCTACATCAAGAGGAAACAAACCTTAGAGATAGAACCTAGAACTACTGTATTGTGTCAAGTTTCAAGAAGCTAGCACAAACCGTGTTTGATTTAGAGTTCTAACTGCATCTGTCAATATAGGAGAAAACAGAGTGAAACCTAAAAATTCAAACTGTTACTGCAAACAAATGCTTCAACGTAAAAGAACGAAACTTGAGCATCCAAGTGGGATTGGTGTACTGATCATTACTTGAAAGTATCATGAAGATTGGATGAAAAAATATATATTGAGATTTCAGGAGACTCTAGTGTTTTGGAAGTTTGGCAACTCCTTTCATTATAAGTGTTATTCGCCAGTCCCTGCTTTAGGCTACATCAAGAGGAAACAAACCTTAGAGATAGAACGTAGAACTAATGTATTGTGTCAAGTTTCAAGAAGCTAGCACAAACCGTGTTTGATATAGTTCGAACTGCATCTGTCAATATAGGAGAACACAGAGTTGAACCTAAAAATTCAAACTGTTACTGCAAACGAATGCTTCAACCTAGGAGAACGAAACTTGGGCATCCAAGTTTGATTGGTGTACTGCTCATTACTTGAAAGTATCATGAAGGTCGGAAGCAAAAATTTATGTTGAGATTTCAGGAGACTCTAGTGTTTTGGCAGCCTAACAACGCCTTTCATTGAATGTGTCATTCACCAGTATCTGCTTAAGTCTACATCAAGAGGAAACAAACCTTAGAGATAGAACCTAGAACTACTGTATTGTGTCAAGTTTCAAGAAGCTAGCACAAACCGTGTTTGATTTAGAGTTCTAACTGCATCTGTCAATATAGGAGAAAACAGAGTGAAACCTAAAAATTCAAACTGTTACTGCAAACAAATGCTTCAACGTAAAAGAACGAAACTTGAGCATCCAAGTGGGATTGGTGTACTGATCATTACTTGAAAGTATCATGAAGATTGGATGAAAAAATATATATTGAGATTTCAGGAGACTCTAGTGTTTTGGAAGTTTGGCAACTCCTTTCATTATAAGTGTTATTCGCCAGTCCCTGCTTTAGGCTACATCAAGAGGAAACAAACCTTAGAGATAGAACGTAGAACTAATGTATTGTGTCAAGTTTCAAGAAGCTAGCACAAACCGTGTTTGATATAGTTCGAACTGCATCTGTCAATATAGGAGAACACAGAGTTGAACCTAAAAATTCAAACTGTTACTGCAAACGAATGCTTCAACCTAGGAGAACGAAACTTGGGCATCCAAGTTTGATTGGTGTACTGCTCATTACTTGAAAGTATCATGAAGGTCGGAAGCAAAAATTTATGTTGAGATTTCAGGAGACTCTAGTGTTTTGGCAGCCTAACAACGCCTTTCATTGAATGTGTCATTCACCAGTATCTGGTTAAGGCTACATCAAGAGGAATCAAACCTTAGAAATAGAACGTAGAACTACTGTATTGTGTCAAGTTTCAAGAAGCTAGCACAAACCGTGTTTGATTTAGAGTTCTAACTGCATCTGTCAATATAGGAGAAAACAGAGTGAAACCTAAAAACTTCAAACTGTTACTGCAAACGAATGCTTCATCCTAGGAGAACGAAACTTGGGCATCCAAGTTTGATTGGTGTACTGCTCATTACTTGAAAGTATCATGAAGGTCGGAAGCAAAAATTTATGTTGAGATTTCAGGAGACTCTAGTGTTTTGGAAGTTTGGCAACCCCTTCAATATGAGTGTTATTCGCCAGTCCCTGCTTTAGGCTACATCAAGAAGAAACAAACCTTAGAGATAGAACGTAGAACTAATGTATTGTGTGAAGTTTCAAGAAGCTAGCACAAACCGTGTTTGATTTAGAGTTCTAACTGCATCTGTCAATATAGGAGAAAACAGAGTGAAACCTAAAAATTCAAACTGTTACTGCAAACGAACGCTTCAACCTAGGAGAATGAAACGTGGGCATCCAAGTTTGATTGGTGTACTGCTCATTACTTGAAAGTATCATGAAGGTCGGAAGCAAAAATTTATGTTGAGATTTCAGGAGACTCTAGTGTTTTGGCAGCCTAACAACGCCTTTCATTGAATGTGTCATTCACCAGTATCTGGATAAGGCTACATCAAGAGGAATCAAACCTTAGAAATAGAACGTAGAACTACTGTATTGTGTCAAGTTTCAAGAAGCTAGCACAAACCGTGTTTGATTTAGAGTTCTAACTGCATCTGTCAATATAGGAGAAAACAGAGTGAAACCTAAAAATTCAAACTGTTACTGCAAACGAATGCTTCAACGTAAAAGAACGAAACTTGAGCATCCAAGTGGGATTGGTGTACTGATCATTACTTGAAAGTATCATGAAGATTGGATGAAAAAATATATGTTGAGATTTCAGGAGACTCTAGTGTTTTGGAAGTTTGGCAACCCCTTCAATATGAGTGTTATTCGCCAGTCCCTGCTTTAGGCTACATCAAGAGGAAACAAACCTTAGAGATAGATCGTAGAACTAATGTATTGTGTCAAGTTTCAAGAAGCTAGCACAAACCGTGTTTGATTTAGAGTTCGAACGCATCTGTCAATATAGTAGAAAACAGAGTGAAACCTAAAAATTCAAACTGTTACTGCAAACGAACGCTTCAACCTAGGAGAATGAAACGTGGGCATCCAAGTTTGATTGGTGTACTGCTCATTACTTGAAAGTATCATGAAGGTCGGAAGCAAAAATTTATGTTGAGATTTCAGGAGACTCTAGTGTTTTGGCAGCCTAACAACGCCTTTCATTGTATGTGTCATTCACCAGTATCTGGATAAGGCTACATCAAGAGGAATCAAACCTTAGAAATAGAACGTAGAACTACTGTATTGTGTCAAGTTTCAAGAAGCTAGCACAAACCGTGTTTGATTTAGAGTTCTTACTGCATCTGTCAATATAGGAGAAAACAGAGTGAAACCTAAAAATTCAAACTGTTACTGCAAACGAATGCTTCAACGTAAAAGAATGAAACTTGAGCATCCAAGTGGGATTGGTGTACTGATCATTACTTGAAAGTATCATGAAGATTGGATGAAAAAATATATGTTGAGATTTCAGGAGACTCTAGTGTTTTGGAAGTTTGGCAATCCCTTCAATATGAGTGTTATTCGCCAGTCCCTGCTTTAGGCTACATCAAGAGGAAACAAACCTTAGAGATAGAACGTAGAACTAATGTATTGTGTCAAGTTTCAAGAAGCTAGCACAAACCGTGTTTGATTTAGAGTTCGAACGTATCTGTCAATATAGTAGAAAACAGAGTGAAACCTAAAAATTCAAACTGTTACTGCAAACGAATGCTTCAACCTAGGAGAACGAAACTTGGGCTTCCAAGTTTGATTGGTGTACTGCTCATTACTTGAAAGTATCATGAAGGTCGGAAGCAAAAATTTATGTTGAGATTTCAGGAGACGCTAGTGTTTTGGCCGCCTAACAACGCCTTTCATGGAATGTGTCATTCACCAGTATCTGCTTAAGGCTACATCAAGAGGAAACAAACCTTAGAGATAGAACGTAGAACTACTGTATTGTGTCAAGTTTCAAGAAGCTAGCACAAACCGTGTTTGATTTAGAGTTCTAAATGCATCTGTCAATATAGGAGAAAACAGAGTGAAACCTAAAAATTCAAACTGTTACTGCAAACGAATGCTTCAACGTAAAAGAACGAAACTTGCGCATCCAAGTGGAATTGGTGTACTGATCATTACTTGAAAGTATCATGAAGATTGGATGAAAAAATATATGTTGAGATTTCAGGAGACTCTAGTGTTTTGGAAGTTTGGCAACTCCTTTCATTATAAGTGTTATTCGCCAGTCCCTGCTTTAGGCTACATCAAGAGGAAACAAACCTTAGAGATAGAACGTAGAACTAATGTATTGTGTCAAGTTTCAAGAAGCTAGCACAAACCGTGTTTGATATAGTTCGAACTGCATCTGTCAATATAGGAGAACACAGAGTTGAACCTAAAAATTCAAACTGTTACTGCAAACGAATGCTTCAACCTAGGAGAACGAAACTTGGGCATCCAAGTTTGATTGGTGTACTGCTCATTACTTGAAAGTATCATGAAGGTCGGAAGCAAAAATTTATGTTGAGATTTCAGGAGACTCTAGTGTTTTGGCAGCCTAACAACGCCTTTCATTGAATGTGTCATTCACCAGTATCTGCTTAAGTCTACATCAAGAGGAAACAAACCTTAGAGATAGAACCTAGAACTACTGTATTGTGTCAAGTTTCAAGAAGCTAGCACAAACCGTGTTTGATTTAGAGTTCTAACTGCATCTGTCAATATAGGAGAAAACAGAGTGAAACCTAAAAATTCAAACTGTTACTGCAAACAAATGCTTCAACGTAAAAGAACGAAACTTGAGCATCCAAGTGGGATTGGTGTACTGATCATTACTTGAAAGTATCATGAAGATTGGATGAAAAAATATATATTGAGATTTCAGGAGACTCTAGTGTTTTGGAAGTTTGGCAACTCCTTTCATTATAAGTGTTATTCGCCAGTCCCTGCTTTAGGCTACATCAAGAGGAAACAAACCTTAGAGATAGAACGTAGAACTAATGTATTGTGTCAAGTTTCAAGAAGCTAGCACAAACCGTGTTTGATATAGTTCGAACTGCATCTGTCAATATAGGAGAACACAGAGTTGAACCTAAAAATTCAAACTGTTACTGCAAACGAATGCTTCAACCTAGGAGAACGAAACTTGGGCATCCAAGTTTGATTGGTGTACTGCTCATTACTTGAAAGTATCATGAAGGTCGGAAGCAAAAATTTATGTTGAGATTTCAGGAGACTCTAGTGTTTTGGCAGCCTAACAACGCCTTTCATTGAATGTGTCATTCACCAGTATCTGGTTAAGGCTACATCAAGAGGAATCAAACCTTAGAAATAGAACGTAGAACTACTGTATTGTGTCAAGTTTCAAGAAGCTAGCACAAACCGTGTTTGATTTAGAGTTCTAACTGCATCTGTCAATATAGGAGAAAACAGAGTGAAACCTAAAAACTTCAAACTGTTACTGCAAACGAATGCTTCATCCTAGGAGAACGAAACTTGGGCATCCAAGTTTGATTGGTGTACTGCTCATTACTTGAAAGTATCATGAAGTTCGGAAGCAAAAATTTATGTTGAGATTTCAGGAGACTCTAGTGTTTTGGAAGTTTGGCAACCCCTTCAATATGAGTGTTATTCGCCAGTCCCTGCTTTAGGCTACATCAAGAGGAAACAAACCTTTGAGATAGAACGTAGAACTAATGTATTGTGTGAAGTTTCAAGAAGCTAGCACAAACCGTGTTTGATTTAGAGTTCTAACTGCATCTGTCAATATAGGAGAAAACAGAGTGAAACCTAAAAATTCAAACTGTTACTGCAAACGAATGCTTCAACGTAAAAGAACGAAACTTGAGCATCCAAGTGGGATTGGTGTACTGATCATTACTTGAAAGTATCATGAAGATTGGATGAAAAAATATATGTTGAGATTTCAGGAGACTCTAGTGTTTTGGAAGTTTGGCAACCCCTTCAATATGAGTGTTATTCGCCAGTCCCTGCTTTAGGCTACATCAAGAGGAAACAAACCTTAGAGATAGATCGTAGAACTAATGTATTGTGTCAAGTTTCAAGAAGCTAGCACAAACCGTGTTTGATTTAGAGTTCGAACGCATCTGTCAATATAGTAGAAAACAGAGTGAAACCTAAAAATTCAAACTGTTACTGCAAACGAACGCTTCAACCTAGGAGAATGAAACGTGGGCATCCAAGTTTGATTGGTGTACTGCTCATTACTTGAAAGTATCATGAAGGTCGGAAGCAAAAATTTATGTTGAGATTTCAGGAGACTCTAGTGTTTTGGCAGCCTAACAACGCCTTTCATTGAACGTGTCATTCACCAGTATCTGGATAAGGCTACATCAAGAGGAATCAAACCTTAGAAATAGAACGTAGAACTACTGTATTGTGTCAAGTTTCAAGAAGCTAGCACAAACCGTGTTTGATTTAGAGTTCTTACTGCATCTGTCAATATAGGAGAAAACAGAGTGAAACCTAAAAATTCAAACTGTTACTGCAAACGAATGCTTCAACGTAAAAGAATGAAACTTGAGCATCCAAGTGGGATTGGTGTACTGATCATTACTTGAAAGTATCATGAAAATTGGATGAAAAAATATATGTTGAGATTTCAGGAGACTCTAGTGTTTTGGAAGTTTGGCAATCCCTTCAATATGAGTGTTATTCGCCAGTCCCTGCTTTAGGCTACATCAAGAGGAAACAAACCTTAGAGATAGAACGTAGAACTAATGTATTGTGTCAAGTTTCAAGAAGCTAGCACAAACCGTGTTTGATTTAGAGTTCGAACGTATCTGTCAATATAGTAGAAAACAGAGTGAAACCTAAAAATTCAAACTGTTACTGCAAACGAATGCTTCAACCTAGGAGAACGAAACTTGGGCTTCCAAGTTTGATTGGTGTACTGCTCATTACTTGAAAGTATCATGAAGGTCGGTAGCAAAAATTTATGTTGAGATTTCAGGAGACGCTAGTGTTTTGGCCGCCTAACAACGCCTTTCATGGAATGTGTCATTCACCAGTATCTGCTTAAGGCTACATCAAGAGGAAACAAACCTTAGAGATAGAACGTAGAACTACTGTATTGTGTCAAGTTTCAAGAAGCTAGCACAAACCGTGTTTGATTTAGAGTTCTAAATGCATCTGTCAATATAGGAGAAAACAGAGTGAAACCTAAAAATTCAAACTGTTACTGCAAACGAATGCTTCAACGTAAAAGAACGAAACTTGCGCATCCAAGTGGAATTGGTGTACTGATCATTACTTGAAAGTATCATGAAGATTGGATGAAAAAATATATGTTGAGATTTCAGGAGACTCTAGTGTTTTGGAAGTTTGGCAACTCCTTTCATTATAAGTGTTATTCGCCAGTCCCTGCTTTAGGCTACATCAAGAGGAAACAAACCTTAGAGATAGAACGTAGAACTAATGTATTGTGTCAAGTTTCAAGAAGCTAGCACAAACCGTGTTTGATATAGTTCGAACTGCATCTGTCAATATAGGAGAACACAGAGTTGAACCTAAAAATTCAAACTGTTACTGCAAACGAATGCTTCAACCTAGGAGAACGAAACTTGGGCATCCAAGTTTGATTGGTGTACTGCTCATTACTTGAAAGTATCATGAAGGTCGGAAGCAAAAATTTATGTTGAGATTTCAGGAGACTCTAGTGTTTTGGCAGCCTAACAACGCCTTTCATTGAATGTGTCATTCACCAGTATCTGCTTAAGTCTACATCAAGAGGAAACAAACCTTAGAGATAGAACCTAGAACTACTGTATTGTGTCAAGTTTCAAGAAGCTAGCACAAACCGTGTTTGATTTAGAGTTCTAACTGCATCTGTCAATATAGGAGAAAACAGAGTGAAACCTAAAAATTCAAACTGTTACTGCAAACAAATGCTTCAACGTAAAAGAACGAAACTTGAGCATCCAAGTGGGATTGGTGTACTGATCATTACTTGAAAGTATCATGAAGATTGGATGAAAAAATATATATTGAGATTTCAGGAGACTCTAGTGTTTTGGAAGTTTGGCAACTCCTTTCATTATAAGTGTTATTCGCCAGTCCCTGCTTTAGGCTACATCAAGAGGAAACAAACCTTAGAGATAGAACGTAGAACTAATGTATTGTGTCAAGTTTCAAGAAGCTAGCACAAACCGTGTTTGATATAGTTCGAACTGCATCTGTCAATACAGGAGAACACAGAGTTGAACCTAAAAATTCAAACTGTTACTGCAAACGAATGCTTCAACCTAGGAGAACGAAACTTGGGCATCCAAGTTTGATTGGTGTACTGCTCATTACTTGAATGTATCATGAAGGTCGGAAGCAAAAATTTATGTTGAGATTTCAGGAGACTCTAGTGTTTTGGCAGCCTAACAACGCCTTTCATTGAATGTGTCATTCACCAGTATCTGCTTAAGTCTACATCAAGAGGAAACAAACCTTAGAGATAGAACCTAGAACTACTGTATTGTGTCAAGTTTCAAGAAGCTAGCACAAACCGTGTTTGATTTAGAGTTCTAACTGCATCTGTCAATATAGGAGAAAACAGAGTGAAACCTAAAAATTCAAACTGTTACTGCAAACAAATGCTTCAACGTAAAAGAACGAAACTTGAGCATCCAAGTGGGATTGGTGTACTGATCATTACTTGAAAGTATCATGAAGATTGGATGAAAAAATATATGTTGAGATTTCAGGAGACTCTAGTGTTTTGGAAGTTTGGCAATCTCTTCAATATGAGTGTTATTCGCCAGTCCCTGCTTTAGGCTACATCAAGAGGAAACAAACCTTAGAGATAGAACGTAGAACTAATGTATTGTGTCAAGTTTCAAGAAGCTAGCACAAACCGTGTTTGATTTAGAGTTCGAACGTATCTGTCAATATAGTAGAAAACAGAGTGAAACCTAAAAATTCAAACTGTTACTGCAAACGAATGCTTCAACCTAGGAGAACGAAACGTGGGCATCCAAGTTTGATTGGTGTACTGCTCATTACTTGAAAGTATCATGAAGGTCGGTAGCAAAAATTTATGTTGAGATTTCAGGAGAGTCTAGTGTTTTGGCAGCCTAACAACGCCTTTCATGGAATGTGTCATTCACCAGTATCTGCTTAAGGCTACATCAAGAGGAAACAAACCTTAGAGATAGAACGTAGAACTACTGTATTGTGTCAAGTTTCAAGAAGCTAGCACAAACCGTGTTTGATTTAGAGTTCTAACTGTATCTGTCAATATAGGAGAAAACAGAGTGAAACCTAAAAATTCAAACTATTACTGCAAACGAATGCTTCAACGTAAAAGAACGAAACTTGCGCATCCAAGTGGAATTGGTGTACTGATCATTACTTGAAAGTATCATGAAGATTGGATGAAAAAATATATGTTGAGATTTCAGGAGACTCTAGTGTTTTGGAAGTTTGGCAACTCCTTTCATTATAAGTGTTATTCGCCAGTCCCTGCTTTAGGCTACATCAAGAGGAAACAAACCTTAGAGATAGAACGTAGAACTAATGTATTGTGTCAAGTTTCAAGAAGCTAGCACAAACCGTGTTTGATATAGTTCGAACTGCATCTGTCAATACAGGAGAACACAGAGTTGAACCTAAAAATTCAAACTGTTACTGCAAACGAATGCTTCAACCTAGGAGAACGAAACTTGGGCATCCAAGTTTGATTGGTGTACTGCTCATTACTTGAATGTATCATGAAGGTCGGAAGCAAAAATTTATGTTGAGATTTCAGGAGACTCTAGTGTTTTGGCAGCCTAACAACGCCTTTCATTGAATGTGTCATTCACCAGTATCTGCTTAAGTCTACATCAAGAGGAAACAAACCTTAGAGATAGAACCTAGAACTACTGTATTGTGTCAAGTTTCAAGAAGCTAGCACAAACCGTGTTTGATTTAGAGTTCTAACTGCATCTGTCAATATAGGAGAAAACAGAGTGAAACCTAAAAATTCAAACTGTTACTGCAAACAAATGCTTCAACGTAAAAGAACGAAACTTGAGCATCCAAGTGGGATTGGTGTACTGATCATTACTTGAAAGTATCATGAAGATTGGATGAAAAAATATATGTTGAGATTTCAGGAGACTCTAGTGTTTTGGAAGTTTGGCAATCTCTTCAATATGAGTGTTATTCGCCAGTCCCTGCTTTAGGCTACATCAAGAGGAAACAAACCTTAGAGATAGAACGTAGAACTAATGTATTGTGTCAAGTTTCAAGAAGCTAGCACAAACCGTGTTTGATTTAGAGTTCGAACGTATCTGTCAATATAGTAGAAAACAGAGTGAAACCTAAAAATTCAAACTGTTACTGCAAACGAATGCTTCAACCTAGGAGAACGAAACGTGGGCATCCAAGTTTGATTGGTGTACTGCTCATTACTTGAAAGTATCATGAAGGTCGGTAGCAAAAATTTATGTTGAGATTTCAGGAGAGTCTAGTGTTTTGGCAGCCTAACAACGCCTTTCATGGAATGTGTCATTCACCAGTATCTGCTTAAGGCTACATCAAGAGGAAACAAACCTTAGAGATAGAACGTAGAACTACTGTATTGTGTCAAGTTTCAAGAAGCTAGCACAAACCGTGTTTGATTTAGAGTTCTAACTGTATCTGTCAATATAGGAGAAAACAGAGTGAAACCTAAAAATTCAAACTATTACTGCAAACGAATGCTTCAACGTAAAAGAACGAAACTTGCGCATCCAAGTGGAATTGGTGTACTGATCATTACTTGAAAGTATCATGAAGATTGGATGAAAAAATATATGTTGAGATTTCAGGAGACTCTAGTGTTTTGGAAGTTTGGCAACTCCTTTCATTATAAGTGTTATTCGCCAGTCCCTGCTTTAGGCTACATCAAGAGGAAACAAACCTTAGAGATAGAACGTAGAACTAATGTATTGTGTCAAGTTTCAAGAAGCTAGCACAAACCGTGTTTGATATAGTTCGAACTGCATCTGTCAATATAGGAGAAAACAGAGTGAAACCTAAAAATTCAAACTGTTACTGCAAACGAATGCTTCAACCTAGGAGAACGAAACGTGGGCATCCAAGTTTGATTGGTGTACTGCTCATTACTTGAAAGTATCATGAAGGTCGGAAGCAAAAATTTATGTTGAGATTTCAGGAGAGTCTAGTGTTTTGGCAGCCTAACAACGCCTTTCATTGAATGTGTCATTCACCAGTATCTGCTTAAGTCTACATCAAGAGGAAACAAACCTTAGAGATAGAACCTAGAACTACTGTATTGTGTCAAGTTTCAAGAAGCTAGCACAAACCGTGTTTGATCTAGAGTTCTAACTGCATCTGTCAATATAGGAGAAAACAGAGTGAAACCTAAAAATTCAAACTGTTACTGCAAACAAATGCTTCAACGTAAAAGAACGAAACTTGAGCATCCAAGTGGGATTGGTGTACTGATCATTACTTGAAAGTATCATGAAGATTGGATGAAAAAATATATGTTGAGATTTCAGGAGACTCTAGTGTTTTGGAAGTTTGGCAACTCCTTTCATTATAAGTGTTATTCGCCAGTCCCTGCTTTAGGCTACATCAAGAGGAAACAAACCTTAGAGATAGAACGTAGAACTAATGTATTGTGTCAAGTTTCAAGAAGCTAGCACAAACCGTGTTTGATATAGTTCGAACTGCATCTGTCAATATAGGAGAACACAGAGTTGAACCTAAAAATTCAAACTGTTACTGGAAACGAATGCTTCAACCTAGGAGAACGAAACTTGGGCATCCAAGTTTGATTGGTGTACTGCTCATTACTTGAAAGTATCATGAAGGTCGGAAGCAAAAATTTATGTTGAGATTTCAGGAGACTCTAGTGTTTTGGCAGCCTAACAACGCCTTTCATTGAATGTGTCATTCACCAGTATCTGGTGAAGGCTACATCAAGAGGAATCAAACCTTAGAAATAGAACGTAGAACTACTGTATTGTGTCAAGTTTCAAGAAGCTAGCACAAACCGTGTTTGATTTAGAGTTCTAACTGCATCTGTCAATATAGGAGAAAACAGAGTGAAACCTAAAAATTCAAACTGTTACTGCAAACGAATGCTTCAACGTAAAAGAATGAAACTTGAGCATCCAAGTGGGATTGGTGTACCGATCATTACTTGAAAGTATCATGAAGATTGGATGAAAAAATATATGTTGAGATTTTGGAGACTCTAGTGTTTTGGAAGTTTGGCAACCCCTTCAATATGAGTGTTATTCGCCAGTCCCTGCTTTAGGCTACATCAAGAGGAAACAAACCTTAGAGATAGAACGTAGAACTAATGTATTGTGTCAAGTTTCAAGAAGCTAGCACAAACCGTGTTTGATTTGGAGTTCTAACTGCATCTGTCAATATAGGAGAAAACAGAGTGAAACCTAAAAATTGAAACTGTTACTGCAAACGAATGATTCAACGTAAAAGAACGAAACTTGAGCATCCAAGTGGAATTGGTGTACTGATCATTACTTGAAAGTATCATGAAGTTTGGATGAAAAAATATATGTTGAGAGTTCAGGAGACTCTAGTGTTTTGGAAGTTTGGCAACTCCTTTCATTATAAGTGTTATTCGCCAGTCCCTGCTTTAGGCTACATCAAGAGGAAACAAACCTTAGAGATAGAAGGTAGAACTAATGTATTGTGTCAAGTTTCAAGAAGCTAGCACAAACCGTGTTTGATATAGTTCGAACTGCATCTGTCAATATAGGAGAAAACAGAGTGAAACCTAAAAATTCAAACTGTTACTGCAAACGAAGGCTTCAACCTAGGAGAACGAAACTTGGGCATCCAAGTTTGATTGGTGTACTGCTCATTACTTGAAAGTATCATGAAGGTCGGAAGCAAAAATTTATGTTGAGATTTCAGGAGACTCTAGTGTTTTGGCAGCCTAACAACGCATTTCATTGAATGTGTCATTCACGAGTATCTGGTTAAGGCTACATCAAGAGGAATCAAACCTTAGAAATAGAACCTAGAACTACTGTATTGTGTCAAGTTTCAAGAAGCTAGCACAAACCGTGTTTGATTTAGAGTTCGAACTGCATCTGTCAATATAGGAGAAAACAGAGTGAAACCTAAAAATTCAAACTGTTACTGCAAACGAATGCTTCAACGTAAAAGAATGAAACTTGAGCATCCAAGTGGGATTGGTGTACTGATCATTACTTGAAAGTATCATGAAGATTGGATGAAAAAATATATGTTGAGATTTTGGAGACTCTAGTGTTTTGGAAGTTTGGCAACCCCTTCAATATGAGTGTTATTCGCCAGTCCCTGCTTTAGGCTACATCAAGAGGAAACAAACCTTAGAGATAGAACGTAGAACTAATGTATTGTGTCAAGTTTCAAGAAGCTAGCACAAACCGTGTTTGATTTGGAGTTCTAACTGCATCTGTCAATATAGGAGAAAAAAAAGTGAAACCTAAAAATTCAAACTGTTACTGCAAACGAATGCTTCAACGTAAAAGAACGAAACTTGAGCATCCAAGTGGGATTGGTGTACTGATCATTACTTGAAAGTATCATGAAGATTGGATGAAAAAATATATGTTGAGATTTCAGGAGACTCTTGTGTTTTGGAAGTTTGGCAACCCCTTCAATATGAGTGTTATTCGCCAGTCCCTGCTTTAGGCTACATCAAGAGGAAACAAACCTTAGAGACAGAACGTAGAACTAATGTATTGTGTCAAGTTTCAAGAAGCTAGTACAAACCGTATTTGATTTAGAGTTCGATCGCATCTGTCAATATAGTAGAAAACAGAGTGAAACCTAAAAATTCAAACTGTTACTGCAAACGAATGCTTCAACCTAGGAGAACGAAACTTGGGCATCCAAGTTTGATTGGTGTACTGCTCATTACTTGAAAGTATCATGAAGCTCGGAAGCAAAAATTTATGTTGAGATTTCAGGAGACTCTAGTGTTTTGGCAGCCTAACAACGCCTTTCATTGAATGTTTCATTCACCAGTATCTGCTTAAAGCTACATCAAGAGGAAACAAACCTTTGAGATATAACGTAGAACTACTGTATTGTGTCAAGTTTCAAGAAGCTAGCACAAACCGTGTTTGATTTAGAGTTGTAACTGCATCTGTCATTATAGGAGAAAACAGAGTGAAACCTAAAAATTCAAACTGTTACTGCAAACGAATGCTTCAACGTAAAAGAACGAAACTTGAGCATCCAAGTGGGATTGGTGTACTGATCATTACTTGAAAGTATCATGAAGATTGGATGAAAAAATATATGTTGAGATTTCAGGAGACTCTAGTGTTTTGGAAGTTTGGCAACCCCTTCAATATGAGTGTTATTCGCCAGTCCCTGCTTTAGGCTACATCAAGAGGAAACAAACCTTAGAGATAGATCGTAGAACTAATGTATTGTGTCAAGTTTCAAGAAGCTAGCACAAACCGTGTTTGATTTAGAGTTCAAACGCATCTGTCAATATAGTAGAAAACAGAGTGAAACCTAAAAATTCAAACTGTTACTGCAAACGAATGCTTCAACCTAGGAGAACGAAACGTGGGCATCCAAGTTTGATTGGTGTACTGCTCATTACTTGAAGTATCATGAAGGTCGGAAGCAAAAATTTATGTTGAGATTTCAGGAGACTCTAGTGTTTTGGCAGCCTAACAACGCCTTTCATTGAATGTGTCATTCACCAGTATCTGGTTAAGTCTACATCAAGAGGAAACAAACCTTAGAGATAGAACGTAGAACTACTGTATTGTGTCAAGTTTCAAGAAGCTAGCACAAACCGTGTTTGATCTAGAGTTCTAACTGCATCTGTCAATATAGGAGAAAACAGAGTGAAACCTAAAAATTCAAACTGTTACTGCAAACAAATGCTTCAACGTAAAAGAACGAAACTTGAGCATCCAAGTGGGATTTGTGTACTGATCATTACTTGAAAGTATCATGAAGATTGGATGAAAAAATATATATTGAGATTTCAGGAGACTCTAGTGTTTTGGAAGTTTGGCAACTCCTTTCATTATAAGTGTTATTCGCCAGTCCCTGCTTTAGGCTACATGAAGAGGAAACAATCCTTAGAGATAGAACGTAGAACTAATGTATTGTGTCAAGTTTCAAGAAGCTAGCACAAACCGTGTTTGATATAGTTCGAACTGCGTCTGTCAATATAGGAGAAAACAGAGTGAAACCTAAAAATTCAAACTGTTACTGCAAACGAACGCTTCAACCTAGGAGAATGAAACGTGGGCATCCAAGTTTGATTGGTGTACTGCTCATTACTTGAAAGTATCATGAAGGTCGGAAGCAAAAATTTATGTTGAGATTTCAGGAGAGTCTAGTGTTTTGGCAGCCTAACAACGCCTTTCATTGAATGTGTCATTCACCAGTATCTGCTTAAGTCTACATCAAGAGGAAACAAACCTTCGAGATAGAACCTAGAACTACTGTATTGTGTCAAGTTTCAAGAAGCTAGCACAAACCGTGTTTGATTTAGAGTTCTAACTGCATCTGTCAATATAGGAGAAAACAGAGTGAAACCTAAAAATTCAAACTGTTACTGCAAACAAATGCTTCAACGTAAAAGAACGAAACTTGAGCATCCAAGTGGGATTGGTGTACTGATCATTACTTGAAAGTATCATGAAGATTGGATGAAAAAATATATGTTGAGATTTCAGGAGACTCTAGTGTTTTGGAAGTTTGGCAACTCCTTTCATTATAAGTGTTATTCGCCAGTCCCTGCTTTAGGCTACATCAAGAG